>NW_026320131.1:0-2144 GCF_001194135.2 Octopus bimaculoides
TTTAAAAACTAGTTTTATAGAAACATCTTTCAAAATTCCTATTTTGTTTTCCACACATTAACTTGTGTTAGTTGGTTGAACCATGTAAAATGTCAGCGAAAGAAACCCAGCTGTTTCTTGCTATAAATACCAGTACATACCATGTGTGTATGGAAACAAACTTCCATTTGTTTTTTAAAAGTGTCAAATGTGTATCATGTGATACAGACAAGAAAGTGATATTTTGGATGCAACATCACCATAAAACAACAGTAAAATTGGGTATTATACTTTCTAAACTAAAAATTTCCAAAGGCCCTTAAATTACCATAGTGGATCCCCAATTTGCTATTTTGTTGCATGGATTCCCAAAAATCTCTTTTGAGCCCTCAGAAGACATATAGACCCTCATTGAGGGTTTATCTCGTTGAGGGTTTATCTGAAAAAATTCATCCCAGCGCCTTTTTTTAAAAAAAATCTGGTACACATTCTGTTAATCTCATTTGCCAAATCACTAATTTGAAGGGATGTAAACACACCAACACCAGTTGCCAAGCAGTACTGGGGAACAAACACTGATGCAAACACACACACACACACACACACACACACACACACACACACACACACACACACACACACACACACACACACACACACACACACACACACACACACACACACATGATGGGCTTCTTTCAGTACCTGTCTACCAAACCCACTCATAAAGCTTTGGTTGGCCTGAGGCTATAGTAGAAGATAACTGCTCGATAGGTCACACAGTGTGACTGAACCTAGAACTATGAACTTGGAAAGCAAAATTTCTTACCACACAGCCACACCTGTGCCTTGGTATGCATGCACACCTGATTTTTTAAACATATATATACACACACACACACACACACATCTATAAATAAACTTTTTGTTCTTTTCCTTCTCTATTAATCAATAACTTTCGTGCTCTATAGGAAAATAACCTGCAATTTTTATGCATTCATGAAACACACAGAGCCATGAATGTTGTCAACACAAACAATGAGAAATGACGTCAACACGCACTCACACACACACACAGACGCACACACACGCATTCATATAAATGTACAGAGTCACATACATAATTGTTTTGTCACCAACAAACACGCTTATGTAACAATAAAAACTGAAAGGAAAAAGTGAGTTTTTCAGTCTGCTTTTTCCGTCTTTGAGACAGAACACACATATATATGTATGTATGTGTATATGTATGTGTGAAGGCATGTGGCTCAGTGGTTAGGGCATTTGGCTCACGATCATAAGGTCGTGAGTTCAATTCCCGGCGCCGCAGTGTGCCCGGCGACGCATTGTGAAATAAAGCAATACTCTTTATTTCACGTTGCTCCAGTCCACTCAGCTGGCAAAAATGAGGAGTACCTGTATCTCAGCAACTTGCCAATCAATGATATATATGCATTAAATATGTTACATACATAGCTATTTTAATTCAATGCCTCCTCAATTGCATGTTCTGGATTTTTAATCAGCCAAGCAGCTATTTGCAACATCAGTGAATGTTTTATTCATTGTTTCCCCTGCCAAAGGCAACAAATTCTTGTCTGATTATGCAGCTGGCTGTAAGTACATGTCATTAGAAAGGTCCAAAAGTGCTGTAACGCATCTAGCACGCTTGCTGGCTTTGCCAGAGTGAATATTCTTTTTTTTTTCTCTTTCTTTTTATCTTCCTCTGAAATTTATTGCCTCTTTAAACATATCACATCCATAAGAGATGTTATCTCAAGACAAACATCACAGTAAGTTGGCTGTCAACACTGTATATATATATATACATACATACATGTGTGTGTATGTTTTAAATATAATACATAGATAGCTATCTCATTGAGTTTATTATGTAAATCCCTGTAGGTATGAAACACTTAATGTTTTACTAAATTATCCTGATTAATGTAATTTCTCACCAGCTAAATGGTTTATGTAATTTTATTTTGACATTTGTGCTTGTGAGCTAACAATTATCAATATATATATATATATATGTATGTGTGTATATGTGTTACGTTTATGCATAAAATCTATTCCTTTCTTCCAACGAATCTAGTGCTCTTAGCTTAAATTTTCCTTGGGGCTGGCCAGATTGGAGCAGTCTCAAGTATAACCAGCCG
>NW_026320132.1:1354-1809 GCF_001194135.2 Octopus bimaculoides
ATGTAAACACAACATCAGTTGTCAAGTGATGGGGTGGGGGACAAACAGACAGAAAGACGCACACATAATTATATAAATATATATACATACAATGGGCTTCTTTTAGTTTCCGTCTACTAAATCCACTCACAAGGCATCGGTTCAGGCACTTGCCTAAGGTGTTACACAATGGGATTGAACCTGGGACCATATGGTTGGCAAACAAGCTTCTTTCTACACAGTCATGCATGTGCGTGGCAGCGAGCTGGCAGAAACGTTAGCACACCGGGTGAAATGCTTAGCGGTATTGTATCTGTCTTCACATTCAGAGTTCAAATTCTGCCAAGATTGATTTTGCCTTTCATTCTTTCAAGGTCGATATATTAAGTACCAGTCATGTAATGGTGTCGATCTAATCACCTGGCCCCCTCCTCAAAAATTTTGGGCCTTGTGCCCAGAGTATATATATATATATA
>NW_026320134.1:0-491 GCF_001194135.2 Octopus bimaculoides
GAGAAAGAGAGACAGACAGAGAGAGTGCGGGAGAAAGAGAGAAAGAGAAAGAGAGAGGGAGAGAGATCGAGAGCGAAAGATCGAGACAGAGAGAGTTAGATAAATAGATAGATAGGTAGGTAGAGAGAGCGAGGGGGGAGAGGGAGAGACAGAGAAAAAGAGAGAGAACAAGAGAGAGAGTGAAAGCGAAATAGTGAGTGAGAGAGAGAGAGAGAGAGAGATAGAAAGAGAGAGAGAGGAACGAAAGGCAGGATTTCATGAGAAATTTCGTGATTGATGTGTTTCTGATGTGGATTTAAATGTTAAAAAAGATCAAAAGAATTCCATAAAAGCATGAAATAATAATAATAATAATATACCGTGAAATGAGTTGTATTTAGTCATGGTATTCCACTGTATGGTACTGTATTGTATGGCATTGTATGGTATGGCCCTGTAGTTAAATTAAAGGCGTACCTCAACTTGCGTCGATATGTTCCAAGACATACGTT
>NW_026320135.1:0-684 GCF_001194135.2 Octopus bimaculoides
TATACATATATATATACATATATACACACACATATAGCTATATATATACACATATATATACAAATATATGCATATACATATATACATATGCGTATACATATATACATATATATATATATGTATATATATATATATATGTGTGTGTGTGTGTGTGTGTGCGTGTGTGTGTGTGTGCGTGTGATGTGTGTGTGTATAATATTTTTATACACAGACAGGTGACCTTTCACAGGATTCCTTACATGCTAGATATTTACGATAGTAATATTTATAATTCTGAAGCTATATAGGGCACAATTTTAAATCTGTTTATTTACTACTATATGTTTACTCTTGCGCACTTAGTTCGAATCCATAATGGAAAACAATGTAGCTGTCTTGCGCACATCATTTCAGTACGTATTGACAATTGCATAATTATTCATTAATTAGCGATCTCGCTAACGATGTACATATCCCAAATTAGTTTATCTGGCATTTAATAGAGAATTTCGAGTTCGGTATTAACTAATTCATTTTTTGTTCGTTCTGATGTTATAACAGCGTGTCTCATGAATTCTTTTTACCGTGGTCTGGGTTTTAGCTGCCTTTTGTAGCATGTAACGAGTCCTGTCAAAGGGCTCCTCACTGTGTACAAAAATATTTTGTGCACTTCATAATATATATAGATATGTATATATATATATA
>NW_026320136.1:0-562 GCF_001194135.2 Octopus bimaculoides
TATATGTATGTATGTATGATATAAATTTATATAAGTATAGGTTAAAAGAAGGCATTGTTTGCCCTGTCTGCAGGAGTTGGAATGGAGCGGGACCAAGTCAGTTTGTCTGACTTCACGTATCGGTTAAGTCATAGAACGAATCATTAGTCAAAGCGTATAATTGTATACATATATATATTTTCTGTACATACATTAGCTATTTGCTAACACATGCATAGATCTTCATGGGGCAAACATATATACTCACAGATAATTCAATCCGGAATATACCTAAGTCGAGCCAGTCCTTAATTATGAAGCAACGGAAATTGCCGAAAGCAATCGGCCAGTATAAGGAAGTCTCAATCGGAGTTTTCGGGCGATTATATTCTCTGTATACGCTTGGTTAGAGTAGATTAAAATACTTTATTTAATGCGATATGACATTTTATACTGCGCTCATACGAATCTACATTTCCACAACGTTGGATCGTAATAAAAGATGTAATATTTTATGCGTAACTCTAACGATTCGGTTAAAGCTATATATATATATATATATATATATATATTGATAGAAAGG
>NW_026320137.1:0-378 GCF_001194135.2 Octopus bimaculoides
TATATATATATATATATATATATATATATATATATATATGGACAAAGTAAGAGCACACCTGTGGTGCAGGTCAGATGAATCGCCACTCTCATGTTTAAATCCACAAGTGAAAGTTTACGCAAAATTTGTAAGTGGAGAATGGTTGAAAGTGGAGAATGTAGAGAAACAATTGTGACTGATATTTAAAGATGCGGTAATAGTCTTTCTATATTTTGTTTTGTGGATAACACATTTCATTCATTCGCTAAGGCCACAGAAAGGTCTTACCATCGAGGAACTCCGATATTCTTCTCCAGAAGAATTTCAATACTTGTCCTGAATGCAACAGTGTTGAAAGCCTAAAGCTCTGGTGGATTGTTACATTCAAAATTGCCTATC
>NW_026320138.1:0-468 GCF_001194135.2 Octopus bimaculoides
TTTATTGAGAATACCGAACTGTCTTACAAAGGATCTTGTTTTAGGAATTCTCAGTAAGTTATGAATACCCAAATTGTGAAGTCAGTTATGTAATAGCATTAAATTAATTACCCTAAAATAAGAATTCAAAGAAAGTAGCCCCGAAAAGGGCTTTAATATATTCCCAGAGTATATGGAACATAAGAGGAAATACTAATAAGGTATGTATACTAAAATCGTGATACATGTTATGTAACAGCAGGCTAATCAGATATGAGATAATAACAATTCAAAGTAATTAACTGTGAAAAAAGCTTTTGTGCGTTCCCAAAGAATATTACCCTCCGCAGCGCTAGAGTTGGTATATTCGTGAATAAGTCACTAACTGAAATAAGTGGATCTGTTGTTTAGGAGAATACTATTAACTTGTTTAAGCCTCGTACTGGATAAATTGAGAAAATAACTAAAATAGTTCAAATACTAAGAAAT
>NW_026320139.1:1057-1913 GCF_001194135.2 Octopus bimaculoides
ATATATATATATATATATATATATATATATATATATATATATATATACGTACATACACATATATATATGTATGTATATATATGTATATATATATAATCATGTCAGTATAAATGCATATATGCTTACGTATATACATAATCTAATATAAGTATATACTTGTGTATGTGTACAGGTACATACATATACATGCACCTCAGACACTTACACACATACACATGTATACATATATATATATATATATATATGTGTGTGTGTGTGTGTGTGTGTGTGTGTGTGTGTGTGTGTGTGTGTGTGTATGTGTGTGTGTGTGTATGTTTATGTATACATATATATATGTATATGTAAATGTATGTATATATAGATATGTGTGTCTATGTGCATATATGTGTAAAGACAAGGTACAAATAATGGTCATTAGATATTCTGTCATTGTAGTAAATTGGACTTACCGCTGTTTCCGATTTCATTATAGGTTCGTTCATAGATCGGTTTACTCAATCGCCCCATTGATCCGTTCTGAGTGAAGATTGTTTGTGTCTGACAATGATAGCATTAGTTCTTTACGATTGTATGTTTTTTCTTACTTGATGAATGGACTTCTCGAGAAACAACTGCAAGTGGAATTTACTACAATAATGTAATATGTACTAATATACAGAAATATGCAATGACTATTATTTTTACCTTGTCTTGCATATCACTCTGTGTAAAAGACCTTTTAGCTAGGAATACAACCATGTTTACAATATAGAGCGGCGATGGCCTAGAACCTCAGACCCTGCCAGAATAATACACAGAGATCTTAACCGATTTAAATATATATGTGTGTTTAAATATATATGTGTATATATATATA
>NW_026320139.1:3003-4205 GCF_001194135.2 Octopus bimaculoides
TGTGTGTGTGTGTGTGTGTGTGTGTGTGTGTGTGTGTGTTTGTGTGTGTGTACGAAACAAGTTAAATATAGTGGTCATTATATATAATTCCTTTTATTTGGAGTCGTTACAAGTACATTACTGATAAATTTACTCAATTGGTTTATTCCTCAGTTGAGAAACATTAAACGACCTAAAAAAAAAAATTAATGCTTATTTACGAAAGTAGCATTAATTGTTTTAGGTCTTTCAATTTTTTCTCAACTGATCAATAGCTCGATTGAGTAAAGTTATAAGTAATGCACGCGTAACGACTACTGGAAACAGCTGTAAGCCGGATTTTTGCTCCAATAACGGAATAACATGTAATGACCACTGTTTTTAACTTATTTCTTATATATCACTCTGAAAAAACCAGTTTGTCTGCAGCCCCTCCACGGATTTACAATATGGTATTGTGATGGACCCTAACCTCGGACCCTACCAAAAGATAACTTGGATTTCTTCCCTAAACTTCCCCAACTGAGCACTTTTGAAGTATTTTGCCCGGATTGATAATCCCTCACTATTTCTTACATGCACACACACACACACACACACACACACACACACACACACACACACACACACACACACACACACACACACACACACACACACACATATATATATATATGTGTGCGTGTGTTTAGTTATATATATATATATATATATATATATATATATATATTTACGGAGATGTACTTGCATAGCAAGTGACCTGATGTCAGTGAATAGGTCGCGGTTTCAAAGCGACGAAATTATTTTGACAAATTAGATTTAAATGTTGAAGTGAATCTAACGGTTATTGTGTGTTTTTAAATAGCTGTTATTGTTTATATATATAAATTAATAATATAATAAGAAAAGAATGAATGAGACCTGGATATAATGTAAATAGAGGAATATATCTATAAATATAAAAAAGTGACTATTAGTTGGTTGTCATAATAAAACTCAGAGTTTCGGATGACGGGGCTGAAGTCTGCTTCGGCATCTCATCAGTTAAAGGCTTGTCTTAATAACAGATGAGATGCCGAAGCAGACATCAGTCCCGGCATCCGAAACTCTGAGTTTTATAATGACAACCAACTGATTGTAACATATTATATATATATATGTGTGTGTGTGCGAGAGAACACGACACAATGAAGTAGAGAAATTTGAAAAGACAACACGAAACC
>NW_026320140.1:0-287 GCF_001194135.2 Octopus bimaculoides
CTCACTAAAATATTAACCTACCAATAAATACACAATTAATAAATATAAATAACTACTACAATTAGTAAAGAAGGAATAGTATAAACAAATACACTCCAACACACGCCCTCACACATACATATATATATACATATATACAAACACATACAAAGATACATACATATATACATACATATACATATATATACACACATATACGAACAAGTATATACATATATACACACAACACACACACACATATATACATATACCCATACATATACAAATATATACACATACACACATGT
>NW_026320140.1:297-477 GCF_001194135.2 Octopus bimaculoides
TATATACATATACCCATACATATACAAATATATACACATACACACATGTACATACATAAGCATACGTATACAAACATATACACACATACACTCATACATATATGTATATATACATATATATACACACACACTTAAACACTTGTACATATAAATATATAAAGAAGGAATAATATAAACAAA
>NW_026320141.1:0-235 GCF_001194135.2 Octopus bimaculoides
CCTGTGTGATGCAGAGAAACAGTACCTGCGCTCCTGGAAAACTATGTTGCGTGGAAACAATTGCTATGATTAAAAAATAAATGTCCAGCCGTATCACGTCTTGTTGACTCCATTTTTTTCAATTATATATTCACACACGACAGCTGCCCAAACGCGAACATACCTGGAAGTACGTATGAATAGCACAAGGTAAATCAGAAGGTGGATGAGCTTTATACTGCACTCTACTGCGTTC
>NW_026320142.1:0-283 GCF_001194135.2 Octopus bimaculoides
TATATATATATATATATACACAAATATACACACATATATATATATAAATATACACATCTATATATACAAATATACACATCTATACATACAAATACACACATATATACATAAAAACGTATATACATATATATATACGTATACATGTACACATTTGTATATATACACAAACACATATATTAATATAAATATATACACATGTACATATATCCACATGTGCATATATCATACATATAGACATACATCTACATAAATTTATCATATGCAAATATATATATATATATAT
>NW_026320143.1:0-351 GCF_001194135.2 Octopus bimaculoides
GTTAAACGATGATGATGATGATATATATATATATATATATATATAATCAACCCCACCCCAAAAAAAAACACAATGATAAAAACACAAGAAAAAACAACTCGGGGACGTGGTGCACTCTAAACCATCTCTGTTTCTCAATCTTGATATGTGTGTGTGTGTCTGTGTATATATATATATATATATGTATATATATGTATGAATGTATATATATTTATATGTGTATATATGTATATATACCATCCAAATCACGCCAGCATGAAAAGATGACGTTAAGTGATGATCATGAAGATGTATATATATGTATATGTACATATGTATATATATGTACATATATATATATATATATATATA
>NW_026320144.1:0-701 GCF_001194135.2 Octopus bimaculoides
ATATATATATATATGCATATATACAATACATAGACATGGAGCGGGCCAATCCTTGGCTGAAACATCTAAGTTATGTAAATTATTTATATACGCGCACGTATGATGATGATGATGATGATGACGACGATGACAGTGATGACGATGAAGATGACGACGTTGCTGATGATAGCTATGGTGATAATGAGGCTGACGACGACGACGACGATAATGACGACGAGGGTGACGATGATGACTGTGATGACAACGACGAAGACGACGACGATGATGATGCTAATAATGATGATGGTGACGTCGACGACTACGACGTCGAGGACTACGACGTCGAGGACTACGACGTCGAGGACTACGACGTGGGCGACTACGACGTCGACGACTACGACGTCGAGGACTACGACGTCGACGACTACGACGTCGACGATTACGACGTCGACGACTACGACGTCGACGGCTACGACGTCGACGACGATGATGCTAATAACCATGGTGCTGCTGATGATGATGATAATGATTTATTAGTCAAAGTATTTCATGTGTTAAGGAAGTAATTGAGTGTTGCTGTAAAAGAAAACAGAAACACAAAGAAAATACAAACAAGGATATCATCTCCTTCATTTTTTTTCCCTTCCAAATTTTTTTTTATTACTTCAAATTGTTTTTCCTTCATCTCCCCACACTTTTTTTTTTTATTATCGACCTTGATA
>NW_026320145.1:0-210 GCF_001194135.2 Octopus bimaculoides
GAAGACCTGTTGGGGCAAGCGAAATCGTGATGGCACCTGTACCAGTGGAGTGCTAAGAGCACTGTTTGAGCATGATCATTATCAGTGTCACCTTCCTGGCACTTGTGCCAGTGGCATGTGAAAAGTCATTCAAGCAAGATCGTTGCCAGTACCGCCTGATTGGCCTTCGTGCCGGTGGAACGTAAAAGCACCCACTACACTCTCAGAGTG
>NW_026320146.1:0-236 GCF_001194135.2 Octopus bimaculoides
GATGGTGACGATGATGATGGTGATGGTCTTAATGATAACGGTGACAATGATGGCAATGAGGATTGTCATAATGACGATGATGATGATGATGATGGTCATGATGGTCACAATTAGAACAGTGTTAATTAGAGCTCCAGTAGATAATGATGTTAATAATATTACTAATGATGGTGACTAATAATATAATTATCTAATGTAACTTGGGGTGCTGATGACGGTGGTGGTAACTGATGATG
>NW_026320147.1:0-299 GCF_001194135.2 Octopus bimaculoides
CGAACGAACGAACGTACGTTTGAACGAATTAACGAACGTACGTACGAACGAATTTACGTACGTACGAACGAATTTACGTACGTACGTAAGTAGGAACGAGCGAACGAACGTACGTAGTTATGTACGAACGAATGAAAGAACGAACGTACGAATGTAAGTACAAAAGAACGAACATATATAAGTACGTACGTACGAACGATTGAACGAACAATCGTACGTACGCAGGTAACAACTACCGAAAGAACTCAAGTACGTACGTACGTCGGCAAGAATGAACGAAAGAACGAACGAACGAACAA
>NW_026320148.1:0-895 GCF_001194135.2 Octopus bimaculoides
TCTTTCTTTCTTTTTTTGTATTGGTTCTTCTTACCAGCAGAAGAATTTGAGCTTAACACTGGAAACTAAGGAATCAATTTCTAAAGTCATAATGTTACCACTTTTCAGAGCTGTACATAGTTACCGTCCCTGCAATACCTTTTACAACTAGAAGAAATTTGTTTAAAAATGAAACGATTTCTATACGCATCGAGTGCAGTGTTAGGTTAGAAATTGTGTTTAATATTGCCAAATAAAAAATTGCCTATACGTTCTGAGTTCAAATTCCACCAGGATCGACTTTGTTTTTCATACTTCCTGGGTCAACGAAACTAGGTGAACACTGGGGCCGATGTAAACGACTTAAACCCTTTCCCGAAACTGCAGGCCTGGTACCAAAATTGAAACCAATATTATCAAATAAAAATCGTCTTCAGCCTCAGAGCTCAGATTCCGGCGTAGCTGTCTTTGCCTTTCATCCTTTCTGGATCAATGGAATAAGTACCAGTTGGGTATTAGAGTCGATTTAATCGACTTAGCCCATCATTCACAACTGCTGACCTTGTGCCAAATTTTGAAACCAACATTATCAAATTAAAACCGTCTTTACGTTCGGAGTTCAAATTCCGCTAAGGTCGACTTTTCCTTTCATCTTCTCTGGGTCTAAGAAATAAGTGTCAGTTGCGCACAGGCGTTGATGTAATCAACTTGTTCCCCCACGCCATCCCACCAAATTTTAAGACCTTGTGCCTACAGCTGAAAGGAATTTTTATCGGATAAATTAAAGTGACGAACTGGCAGAATCGTTAGCGTGCCAGACAAAATTCTTAGCGGCATTTCACCCGTCTTTACATCTTCAGTTTAAATTGCACCGAAATCGACAAGTAAAAAGTTGAAAGATTGAAGATTATATATA
>NW_026320149.1:0-356 GCF_001194135.2 Octopus bimaculoides
ACATAAAAAGCACCCACTACACTCTCGGAGTGGTTGGTGTTAAGAAGGGCGTTCAGCTGTTGAAACATTGCCAGATCAGACTGGAGCCTGGTGAAGCCTCCTGGCTTGCCAGACCTCAGTCCAACTGTCCAGCTCATGCCAGCACGGAAAACGGACGCTAAATAATGACTATAATAATGATGATGATGATGATGATGATGATGATGATATATCTATAGAAAGAGTAAAAAATTGCACAGAAGAATCACATAGGAACAATTTCATGCCATTATCAATGTCCGTTTCTCTCTTTCTCTTTCTCTCCCAATATATTTATATATATATATATATATAAGAATTTAAGGATTGGAGAAAAC
>NW_026320150.1:0-399 GCF_001194135.2 Octopus bimaculoides
AATACCCAATTATTATTACACAAGTGTTTTTTCATTGCATGGCAATTACACAACTGAATGTAATAAATGGGTGAGGGTAAAAAAGTTGTTTTACTCTTAATTTATACAGCAATAAGAAAATGGAGGGGATCGAGAGGGGAACAATTATAACAATATACATACATGTATAACATATTATGCTTTACATATATAAAAATACCAGTAATTATTAAAATATATAACGTAGAACATAGAAAGTAGAATATATATACATGTATGTATATTGGTATAATTGTTTTTTTTTTAAATAAATAAATAGACATAATATAATGTCTAAAAGTTGATGAATACCACATCTTCACCCCTTCCATTTTCTTATTGCCACACACACATATATATATATATATATATATATATATA
>NW_026320150.1:565-703 GCF_001194135.2 Octopus bimaculoides
AAGTTACGGGGACGTAAACACACCAGCATCAGTTGTCAAGCGATGTTGGATGGACAAACACACACACACACACACATATATGCATATGCATATATACGACAAGCTTCTTTCAGTTTCCGTCCACCAAATCCACTCACA
>NW_026320151.1:0-511 GCF_001194135.2 Octopus bimaculoides
CTGTGTGTGCGTGTGTGTATGTGTCTCTGTGTGTCTGTGCGTCAAAGTGTGTTTGACAAAATCTTCACCATTTCAGACCAAAGTAAAAGCCTGCACAAATTAGATTGACGTTAAGCTGTTAATGACAAACTTCACGCAACAATACAGAAAAGCTAAGCCAATCACCAACAATACTATTAAACAAGACTAGTCACGTAACTTACACCAGATAAGAAAATGTAGCATTTAACCAATCGCAAACACTATTGAGCCGTATAACCCTTTAAGTACCAAACAAATACCTTTGCTAAAATCTCTCTGGTCCACATCAATGATTTCATTTATATCAAGTTATTCATTAACAAAAACGTACACATGGGAGTACAGTAATTTGTTACTAAGGAGGACGCGTAACCTGGTAACATATCCCATGCTTTCACAGATTGTTTAAGGTGCATATTTAGTCGTGAGCAGACATGGAAGCACACTTTATTCTTTCAAATATCACACACACACACACACACACACACAC
>NW_026320152.1:0-201 GCF_001194135.2 Octopus bimaculoides
AAAAAAGGTAAAAAGCTAAATACGCACAAAAGATATCGGATTGACAAATATGTAGATTGTTTATTAAATGAGAATCATTTTAAAGTTTCAAAAATTCATTACCTTTTTAATAGGAAGTTTGTCCCAATATAAATACACAGGACTTCTTTTAAATGACTTTACGGTCATCTCAAACACTTTCTGCCAGCTTGTACCTGTATC
>NW_026320153.1:0-326 GCF_001194135.2 Octopus bimaculoides
CAATTATTATAAAATACATAAGGCACTCAATGAACAAATGACAGACAGTGTTACAGCTCCAAACAGAAGAGGGACTTGTGAAAACCAAAGCCATCCCCAATAGAAGAGGAATATTCCAGGGAGACAAGCTCTCTCCACTCCTGTTCTGCCTGGCACTCAGACCTTTAACTGAATTGCTAAATAGAACTAGATGCGGATACAAATGTTACGGCAAAACAGTCAGCCACCTTTCATATATGGATAACCTAAAATTATACGCTAAAAATGACAAAGAGATGGAAACACTACTACAGACAGTACATGGCTTTACCAAGGAAATAGATATG
>NW_026320154.1:0-202 GCF_001194135.2 Octopus bimaculoides
TTTCACATAAAAAATCTTGCAAAACAAATATATATATATATATATATATCTGTATAGGCGAGATTGATCCATAGCACACGCATATAAACGTGCATATGTATATGCATACTTGGAGCTATTTCAGGCGTGTGTCTTCGCGCGCGCGTATCTGTGTGTGTATCTGTCTGTTTGTCTGTCTGTTTGACAGTGTGTTTCCTGAAAC
>NW_026320155.1:0-305 GCF_001194135.2 Octopus bimaculoides
TACGTACACATGTACATACACATCTACACACATATGTATATATATATATATACATATATATATATATACATACATGCACTTACATATAGACAAGTGCACACCCGTGCACACACACACACACACACACACACACATACATATATATACACACCCACATATATACCTGTGTATATATTCGCACATACATTAGTGGTTATTTAATTAGAGATTGGACAGGCTAATTCCGAACTATATAAAATTATAAAGGTAAGGTTAAATTAAATGAAAGAAAATCCCGAAAGTACGGGCGATACACATGTGCCTAT
>NW_026320156.1:0-221 GCF_001194135.2 Octopus bimaculoides
ATACATACACACACACGCACACACATATACACACAACACAAACACAGAGAAAGATTGACAGACAAATAGACAGATCAAGAAGAGCATCAGATATAGACCAAGGGACAGACAGACAGACAGACAGAATAACCCGATGGTAGCAACTTAGGCAGCTAGTGAGCGAACAAGTGGGCTAGATAGATAGATAGATAGATAGGTAGATAGATAGATAGATAGATAGA
>NW_026320157.1:0-2000 GCF_001194135.2 Octopus bimaculoides
CATATGTATATATATATACATATGTATATATATATACATATGTATATATAGAGTGATATAGACAGCATGAGGCATGTCACCACTAGACTGAAACAGCTGTAAGTCATTATCCCATTTTCTGTCACCATATTTCATTTTTGAATTACTGATATGACATAATATGTCACATGTGTTTATATGTTGTTATCATTGTCCTTTTAGTAAACAAATAAACAAGTAAATTGACACAAAACAATGTCTGCAAGTTGATGAATACCACCTATTCCCCTCCATTTTCTTATTGCTATATATATAGGCACAGGAGTGGCTGTGTGGTAAGTAGCTTGCTTACCAACCACATGGTTCCGGGTTCAGTCCCACTGCGTAGCACTTTGGGCAAGTGTCTTCTACTATAGCCTCAAGTCGACCAAAGCCTTGTGAGTGGATTTGGTAGACGGAAACTGAAAGAAGCCCGTCGTATATATGTATATATATATATGTATGTTTGTGTATCTCTGTCCCTCCAACATTGCTTGACAACCGATGCTGGTGTTTACATCCCCGTAACTTAGCAGTTCGGCAAAAGAGACAGATAGAATAAGTACTAGGCTTACAAAGAATAAATCATGGGGTCGATTTGCTTGACTAAATGCGGTGCTCCATCATGGCTGTGATCGAATGACTGAAACAAGTAAAAGAGTAACAGAGAGGGTAGAGTATATATATCTGTATGTATGTATGTATATGTTTGTGTGTCTGTGTTAGTCTTACCAACATCGCTTCCCAACCAATGCTGGTGTTTTTATGTCCCCGTTACTTAGCGGTGCAGCAAAAAGGACTGATACAATACGTACTAGGCTTAGAAGAATAAATCCTGGGGTTGATTTGCTTGACTAAAGGTGGTGTTCCAGCATGGCTGCTCTCAAATGACTGAAACATCATCATCATCATCATCATCATCGTCTAACGTCCACTTTCCATGCTAGCATGGGTTGGACGATTTGACTGAGGACTGGCAAGCCAGAAGGCTGCACCAGGCTCCAATCTGATCTGGCAGAGTTTCTACAGCTGGATGCCCTTCCTAACGCCAACCACTCTGAGAGTGTAGTGGGTGCTTTTACGTGCCACTGGCACAAGGGCCAGTCACACAGTACTAGCAACAGCCACGCTCAAAAGGTGTTTTTTATGTGCCACCTGCATGGGAGCCAGTCCAGCGGCACTGGCAACGACCTCGCTGGTAATGATTACGCTCTAATGGTGCTATTTACAGGCCACTAGCACGGAAGCCAGACAGCTGCTGTGGCAATGAACACGCCCAACAGTGCTGTTAGTGCTTCACTGGTGCAGGTGCCAGTCATCAAATATGGTTCAATTATGATTTCGATTTCACTTGCCCCAACAGGTCTTTGCAAGCAGAGTTTAGTGTCCAAAGAAGGAGAGGTTGACATGGGTGCCAGTCGTCGGATTTGGTTCGATTTTGATTTCCGATTTCAAATTCACTTGCCTCAACATGTCTTCACAAGGAGAGTTTTTAGTGTCCAATGAAATAAAGATACGAATAAGTGAGCTGGTTGCACTTCCGGCAGAGGTCACAGATTATGTTCTCACTTGCCTTGCCGGGTCTTCTCATCTACTGCATATTTCCAAAGGTCCTGGTCACTAGTCATTGCCTTGGTGAAGCCTAAAGTTTGAAGGTTGTGCTTCACCACCTCATCCCAGGTCTTCCTGGGTCTACCTCTTCCACAGGTTCCCTCAACTGCTAGGGTGTAGCACTTTTTCACGCAGCTATCCTCATCCATTCTTGCTACATGTCCATACCAGCGCAATCGTCTCTCTTGCACACCACAAATGATGCTTCTTAGGTCTAACTTTTCTCTCAAGGTACTTACACTCTGTCGAGTATGCACACTGACATTACTCATCCATCGGAGCATACTGGCTTCATTCCTTGCGAGCTTATGCATGTCCTCAGCAGTCACGGTCCATGTTTCACTGCCATGTAGCATGGCTGTTCGTATACA
>NW_026320157.1:2370-2969 GCF_001194135.2 Octopus bimaculoides
GAGCAGGGCCATCTACCTGAAGGGGTTTGTGTTTTGTCTACCTTTCTACTTATTAGGACTTTGGTTTTAGCTAGGTTGACTCTAAGGCCCTTCGATTCTAGTCCTTGCCTCCACACCTGAAACTTCTTCTCTAGTTCTGATAGTGACTCAGCAATTAGCGCAAGGTCATCAGCATAGAGGAGCTCTCAGGGGCATCCTATCTTGAATTCCTGTGTTATTGCCTGGAGGACTATGATAAATAGGAGGGGACTGATGACTGAACCTTGGTGGACCCCTACTTCTACCCGGAATTCTTCACTGTACTCGTTGCTAACCTTACTGACAGCGTCTCTGTACATGGCTCACATAGCTCTCACTAATCATTCTTCTATCTGAATAAACAACCGATCAGAAAGAGGTCTCACATATGATTTCAAAACTAGCTCTCACTAACCATTCTTCTATCCCTAATTTCCTCATTGACCACCAGATAAGGGAGCGGGGACCCTGTCAAAGGCTTTCTCCATGTCAATGAAAGCCAGGTACAGAGGTTCATCTTTGGCTAGGTATTTCTCCTGCAGTTGTCTTACCAGAAATATAACATTGATTCCAGTGCACCC
>NW_026320157.1:3362-8195 GCF_001194135.2 Octopus bimaculoides
AGCCTTGTGAGTGGATTTGGTAAACGGAAACTGAAAGAAGCCCGTTGTATATATGTATATATATATATATATATATATATATATGTATGTGTGTTTGTGTGTCTGTGTTTGTCCCCTCACCATCGCTTGACAACCGATGCTGGTGTGTTTACGTCCCCGTAACTTAGCGGTTCGGCAAAAGAGACCGATAGAATAAGTACTAGGCTTACAAAGAAAAAGTCCTGGGGTCGATTTGTTCGACTAAAGGTGGTGCTCCAGCATGGCCGCAGTCAAATGACTGAAACAAGTAAAAGAGTAAAGAGTAAAAGAGTGTATATAGATATCTATCTATATATAACTTCCTTTATTAGCCACACAAGTCCAAACACAGAGGGGACAAATACAATGTAGAGCTTTTCTTTTCGAGGTTGGGCAAAAAGAGAAAAAAGAAAAAAATAGGGACAATGATGAAAAGGGATGAATATCATTTAGGACGTACAAAAAAATCGCCATAATGTCAATATAAAAAACAAAATTCCCAAAAGTGGGGAGGTTCTTCTGTGGAAAGAAAAACCTAAGAAAAGACCATAGTAACCTCAGGCAATAATGTTATACAAAAACACATTTACAGTAAGTTACTATCTTTTTTCCTTTCTTTTTCTGGTTCATAGGATTATGCTCAAGGTGGCTCTGTCATTCACACATGCCATCCTTGCTACATTCACCCATCTTTTATTGAAACATTCACTAGATAAAACTTCCCTCTCTACTCTCACCTTTCTTTTCAAGTGATACTTGAAGAAGTTGATGAGAGATTGACCAGAGAGGAAAGTGTTTGTCTCTAGGCCTTTCAGACGTGTCCACCATACATATTCTTTTACCATAGTTAACAAGTATGATGAAAATGGCTCTTCTTTCCAGTTTGAAGGAAGGAGACATGACAATATTGATGATAGACTCGGCTGATAAACCAACTCGTCCCACATGTGACAGGAGTCGTTCGACATAAGCCCACAGGTCGGAAATGGTTGGACACTGCACGAGTGCATGCAGGTCAGCCCAGTGTTTCTGAAGCCATGCCTGTAGAGCTTACCCTGAACGGGTAGCGCTTCTCGGTAGCACTGCCAGGCCAGGGATCTCTGGAAGTTGTCCACAAGTCCCGGCCCGAAAGTTGTCTTGAACAGGTGGGTCAGGTATTCCCCATCGATGCCCAGGTTCTCCCCGAGATTGTCGTTCTACCTCCCCTCTACTAATCTGTTATAGAATGCTTTCGTGGTGATGCAGTCACTCAAGGTCGACCAGGGACGACATAGTTGCTTGAGAGCAAAGCGACACTCGCTGTGCCATTCGCCCTTCCTCAGCCTCTTTTTAATCCATGACTGCAGTTCGGTCATGGAGACAAGTTGTGGAAAAGCGCGCCTCACAAATGGCAACCACACCTGTTTACCATTGTCTACGTAGAGCCAGAGATGTCGCAGTTTCAGCACGTGTCTGTGCATCATTAACCACAGCATGCCAGCCCTCATACCTTTGTTGGTAGCAAATGTATCGCCTGACCATCAGAACGCTTCCTTTCTGCAAGAAGCAAAGAGGATGCGTACCAGTTTGGTGATGGTAGGGTGGGAACAAAGCACGACAGTCAGGCAGTAGTAGATGATGTATGTGTTCGCCACCTCCGTCTGACCTTTGCAGGACAGCTTCCTCTCGGCCCATTGCCGGGTGAGATTGGCCACCCTACTCGTTATTTTGTCCCAGTTCTTCTCCATTTGGAGGTCCAGACCAAACCAGACCCCGAGCAACTTGACCGGACCGTTGGTCCTGCGTCCCACGATGGAGGTGCTGCAGGACGGTATGGGCTTGCTTCTCCAGGTGCCGAGCCACAAGCCCACTGGCTTTTCCTGGTTAATTTTCACTCCTGTTACCGCTTCGTAGTCTTTCAGTGTCTCGCTGACCAGCTTGATGCGGTCGTGGCTAGACACTATGACAGTGATGTCGTCCACGTATGTGGACACACTCGTCCTGCATCCCAATTCTCGCAGGATGCCCCTCTGCTTTGCCAGCTACTGCAGTAGTGGCTCAGGAGTGATGAAAGGAGGCATCCCTGACGGACCGAACATGCAATGTCGAATGGTGTCAACAGATGCCCATTCACGCGAATTACCGAATGGATGCCTTTGTATAAGGGAGCAATCCAGCTCCGGAAAACGGTACTGAAACCGGCCACTGAGGACAGCATCCAAGTATCCATGGTCTACCCTATTGAAAGCTTTGGTTTGATCCAAATTGATCAGTGCCCTACCCATGCCAGGTTCCTCATGCGCTATATCATAGACACGGAAATTAAGGAACCTGGCATGGGTAGGGCACTGATCAATTTGGATCAAACCAAAGCTTTCGATAGGGTAGACCATCGATACTTGGATGCTGTCCTCATAATGGCTGGTTTGTGCCTCTTGCACAGCTCCAACATCTTCATTTCTTAGAGCATGCATCCTAGCCCTGGCAACGCACCCTTCGTGTATGCCGTTGAAGTGTTGGCCGAGAGCCAACCTCGCCGCCAATACACTGGATGCGATGCCACTTCTAGTTTCTTAACTAGGTCACCCTCTATTTTGTTTCTATCTATTGCTAGCGCTTTGCTATACCTAATTGATTCGGCTTTTATTGAGATCTTGAGGCCAACCACCACTTGTTATTGATGATAGCTCCCTTCATGGCCCTCTTCACTAGCATGCTAATCTGGTCTCTGAAAACCTGTCTTGACGGGAAAGACGCGATCAGTTTCCAGTAACTGGAACCCTACCTATGTGCCTTATCTAAGTCTAGCGTACATGTCACAAGTGTGATCCATGTAGCTGATTATGTGGAATTGTGGACACCCACTATCTCTATCTACTGTCCTACACAGTATTCTATTTAGATACGATCTTGACAACCCAATGTGGTTGCTCCATGTCCACGGTGCGTTCGAGTGGTTGAATCAGAACCTGTCAGATAGTTGAAAGCATCTGAGCAGGTTTTTGAGGCATTTGCAACTATTACTATCTCTGCTCACATAGTCTAGATGTGTGTCCAAGGTAGCATTCCAGTCCCCCACTAAAAGTAAAGGACAAGACGTTCCTAGGAATACTTCTAGATGTCGAAAGAAATCTGACAGACCTGTTAAAGGCAGTGCATAGACTGATATGAGTTGAAAAGCACACAGATTGCTACTGTCAACATCCAGGACAACCAATCTACCTTCCGGGTCTACGAATATTGTCTTTACTATGAGATCCAGACTCTAGTAAAAAACTACTGCTGTGCCACTACTGCCCATTCTCAGCAGACATGGAAAAAAATAAATGTTAAACTGTCCGCCAAACATGGACTCTAGGGCCCGTGGATTATGGAGTCTAGTCTCACTTATGGCTATGACTTCTAAATTGTGTAACTTTATGTAATTTAAGAGGTGCCCTTGTTTCCAAGGGCACCTCAAGCCATACGCATTCACACAACCAATCTTGATCATAATCCTAATGAGGTGTGTGTTTTAAAATACTAACGAAAGGAACTTTGAAAGTTTTCGTGTCTCCTCCTTCGGTTTTTCCTTGAGGAGTTCACAATAAAATTTTTTGAAGAGTACTTCTGACATTTTTCAACTGCATCGAGGTACATGGATTTTAGTGTGTAGTGCAGGGTTGGTGTGATGTTGGTGTTGTGTATGGGTGGTTGCTTGTTTTTATGTTTTCATGAGTTAAGTTTGTTTTTGTGTTGATGTATTCCATCAACTCTGTATTTCTCGTATTTATGGCTGTAAGCATCGTCACTGCATGTGTTTTTGTGGTGTTGGTGTTGTTTGTGCTAGTGTTCAAAATGTTTTCAGGAGTTGTGCATCTCCCTGCTTTGTTTGCGTTTGGTTTTGATCTTTTCTTGCTCCTCTTCCTCCTTCCTTTTCTGGTTATTTGCCATTCCTCACTACTTTCGTCTTCTGACAAAATTTCTGAGGATTCGGAAGGCGGATAAGGGCATATTGTAAGTGTTTATGTGTGTTTGTGTAAGTGGTTGTGTTGTTGTTTTCGTTGATGTTGGTTGTTGATTGTTTGTGTGTGGTGTATATGATATAGAAGGGGAATCAATTTTTGTATTTTCTTAGTTTTTCTGTTTCTTTAGTTCTTGCTGTTGGTGTTTTTCCTAGTGCTGTTGTTTTCTCAATTGTTGGTGTTGGTGGGTTTGGTTGGTGTATTTCTTTTGTTGTACTCCCTTTATTGTTTATCTTCTGTGTCGATGGTGGTGTGGGTAGTAGAGCATTTTCCAGATTTTTCTTGTTGTAGTGGTGGTTGTTGTTGTTGTTCTTGTTGTTTTGTGGCAGTTGGACACTTGCTTTTTAAATGCGTTTCACTGTTGCACAGATAACAGCGGGGCCTCCTACTTTCTACCACTACATATAGTTTGTGGCCATCAGTTAGCTCGATGGAATTTGGAATTTTGTTGATGGATTCCTGATCGATTTGTAACAGCATTTCGATCGCTTTACCCATCCAATTTTGCTGTTCTAATACAGAAATTTCCAGTATGTTGCTCTCCTCCATTTCACAACAGATGGCAGATGTTAGCCATTGTGTCTCTATTTCTGGAGGCACATTTTTTATTATGACTTTAGTCACTCTTTGGCCTAGATAAGTTGGTATCATCACTAACTCATTGCAAAGCATTTAGAGTGCAGTAAAAACATACAGAATTGGCCCCTAGAGCAGTGCAAGAATGTTATTTCCTTGGAAGAGTCATCGATTACCTTATTTCCAACCACCGGCCGAGTATACATGTGGAGACAGTCAAAACAAGCATAAAGGAGGATCTGTAATGATCGGTGGG
>NW_026320157.1:8205-8573 GCF_001194135.2 Octopus bimaculoides
GGGGGGCTATATCTTGGAAATCTGCCAGCCCAATGGTTTCCCTCCATGGCAGAATTAATAGTCAAGACTATTTAAGCATTTTATCTGATCAAATTCATCCTGTGGTTGCAGAACTGTTTCTGGAGGGAAACACAATCTTTCAGGATGATAATGCACCAATCCACACAGCTAAAGTTGTTACTGAATGGTGTGAGGAACATTCTAGTGAAGTTGAACATATCTGGCAACCACAGTCTCCAGATCTCAATATTATTGAACATTTATGGTGCATTTTAGAAAAACAAGCAAGGAGTTGATATCCTCCACCATCATCACTACAAAAACTGGAGACTGTTTCAGCTGAAGAATGGACAAAAATTCCTTTGGAA
>NW_026320157.1:8603-11923 GCF_001194135.2 Octopus bimaculoides
GGTTGTCAAGTGATGTTGGAGGGACAAACACAGACACACAAACATACACACACACATACATATATATACATATATACGACGGGCTTCTTTCAGTTTCCATCTACCAAATCCACTCACAAGGCTTTGGTCGGCCCGAGGCTATAGCAGAAGACACTTGCCCAAGATGCCACACAATGGGACTGAACCCGGAACCATGTGGTTGGTAAGCAAGCTACTTACCACACAGCCACTCCTGCGCCTACATATATACGTATATATCTATGTATATATATCTATATATCTATGTATGTATGTATGTATGTATGTATGTATCTATCTATCATATCTATCTATCTATCTATATATATGTATATATATAGTGAGAATTTACAAAAAGACGAAGACGGGTGTGTAAACAACAAACAGATGTATTAGTTTAACGCTTGGGAAGTGAGAGTCTTTTACATTTCAAGCCTACGCTCTTTGACAGAAAGGAACACAGAAATAAACAGGGAGAGAAAATAAAAAAGGTCTAGTGGCTAGCGATCTATCATGGCGATATCTATCTATCTATCTATCTATCTATGTATATATATATATACATATATATACATCATGATCATCATTGTTTAACGTCCGTTTTCCATGCTGGCATGGGTTGGATGGTTCGACTGGGGTCTGGGAAGCCAAGAGGCTGCACCAGGCCCCAATCTGATCTGGTAGTGTTTCTACAGCTGGATGCCCTTCCTAACGCCAACCACTCCGAGAGTGTAGTGGGTACTTTTTACGTGCCACCGGCATGGGAGCCGGTCAAAGCGGCATTGGCATTGGCCACGTTTGGATGGTGGTTTTAACGTGCTACCGGCACGGGGGTCACAACTACAATTTTCATTTGATTTGATTTCGATATTGCTGTTGACGTACTTGACTCAATTGGTCTCCTCAAGCACACCATGTCGCCCTACAATCCAAGGTACTTTGGAGTGGGCTGGTTATGCGACACTGGTGTGGAATCACTTTATTTGCAGGGTCTCCTCAGTCACAGCATACCTCCAGAGGTTTCGGTCATTTGTCATTGCTTCTGTGAGGCCCAACGTTTGATGGTCATGCTTCACCACCTCATCCCATGTCTTCCTGGGTCTCCCTCTACCCCGGATTCCTTCCACTGTTTGGGAGTGGCACTTCTTCACACAGCTCTCCTCGTTCATCCACAGTACATGACCATACCAACACAAACGTCTCTCTTGCACGCTACATCCGATGCTTCTTATGTCTAACATTTCTCTCAGGGCACTTACACTCTGTCGTATGTGCACACTGACATTACACATCCAGTGGATCATGCTAGCTTCATTTCTTTTGAGCCTACGCATGTCTTCAGCAGTCATGGCCCATGTTTCACTGCCGTGAAGCATGGCAGTTCGCCCACATGCATCATACAATCTACCTTTCATTCTGTGCGAGAGGCCCTTTGTCATCAGTTGGGGCAGAAGCTTTCTGAACTTTGCCCAGGTTATTCTTATTCTAGTGGCAATGCTCTCAGAGTATCCACTCCCACTACAGACTTGGTCACCTAGGTAGCAGAAGCTATAAACTAGTTTCTCCTCCCAGGCATGTGATGGAATCTGTTTTCTGAACATCTTCGGTGTTTATTGCCTTTGTGCATCTGCTGCACACAAAAACTATCATCCTGGTTAACCTTCCTTTGATGATGCTGCACCTCTTATGTGTCCATAGCTTTCACTGGGTACATCTTATTGAGTTTCTACCTACACTTTTTCTACAGATCAAGCAGGGTCACCTATATAAGGGTGTGTGTGATGTGTTCGCCTCCCTACTTACTAGAGCTTTGGTCTTTGCAACATTGACTCTAAGGGCCTTCGATTCTAAACCTTGCTTCCACACTTGAAGTTTCTTCTCTAGTTCTGGTAGTGATTCTGCTATGAGGGCCAGGTCATCAGCATAGAGGAGCACCCAGGGGCAACCTGTCTTGAATTCCTCTGTTATTGCCTGGAGGACTTTTACGAATAAGAAGGGGTTGAGGGCTGATCCTTGGTGGACCTCTACCTCTACCAGGAATTCTTCACTATACTCATTTCCAATCCTAACCCTACTAACGGCATGTCTGTATAGGGCCTGTACAGCCCTTATTAACCATTCGTCAATCCCCAGTTTCTGCATTGACCACCAGATTAGGTATCAAGGGACACTGTCAAAGGCTTTCTCCCTGTCAACAAAAGCCAAGTATAGGGGTTTATCTTTGGCTAGGTATTTCTCCTGCAGTTGCTGTACCAGGAATATAGCATTGGTGGTGTTTCTACCAGGCACAAAACCGAACTGCATCTCATCTAAGCAGACACTCTCCCTAATTATTTGGGCTATGACCCTCTCCATGACCTTCATCATCTGATCTAGCAGTTTGATACCCCTGTAGTTAATTCTATCTAAAGCATCACCTTTGCCTTTGTAGCAGTTGACTATGGTGCTGCTATGCCAGTCATTGGGTATGACTCCATCATGAACTACCTGGTTTACAATATGGGTGACTTAGGCTATAGCCCACACCACCAGATGTTTTAAGCATTTCAGTGATTCCTGGTGGGCCGGGGGCTTTTCCTGGCTTCATATCCTTAATTGCTTTATCTACCAAGGTGCTGTCTATTTGGATAGCTGGTCCCTCTGCTGGATCAACATTTGGCAGGCTCTCCTCCTCCCATTCATTCTCCACATTCGGCAGTCTTTCATAATGGCTTCTCCAAGCCTCTTTCTTTTCTGAATCATTAAAAGCAAATGCACCATCATCTGTGCGGAAACATTTCTCTCCTGTGACATCACAATTTTCTCTCACACACTGTCTTGCAATCCGGAATACTTCAATTCTTTGGTTTCAATGTTGTTGGACATTGGCAAACTTGTTTTTTTCTGCTTTGCCCTTGACTAGATATACCTGTTGCTCAGCCTCCCTTTTGGCTTTCTGGTATGGTTCCCTGCTACCCCCACCCTTCCAGGCTTTCTAGGCCTGTTTCTTTGCTCTGATGTCTTTATCTACTGCATTATTCTACCACCACATTACTCTAGGTCTGGAAGGGACTTTGCATCATCTGCAGACTTGGTCTGTGGCACTCAGTAAGCTGTCCCGTCAGAATTTCCAGTTACCTTCTATGTCCAAGGACTGTAGCTCATCCTCCCTCTCACCAAATTTCTTGATAAGGATGTCCCTAAATCTCTGACCATGTGAAGGGTTCTTTAGCTTCCAAATTCTTCTCTTTTGGATTGGTCTGCTTCTTGGCATCCTTCTGGTCTCGAGTTGAAAGTCACTAATGACTAGTCTATGCTGGGGG
>NW_026320157.1:11946-12306 GCF_001194135.2 Octopus bimaculoides
GGGGGGGGGGGGTGCATTCCTCACCTAGGAGGGTCTCTGTATTTAAGAGCAACCCTACGTCCTGCTGTCTGGTGAAGATGAAATCAATCTGGCTAGTAGAGTCACCTGATTGATAGGTTATCAGGTGGCTGTAGATTAAAAGGTTACATGTATCACAGAACTCCAGTAGCTTAGTTTCCTCATCTTTCTGGGAACCAATACCATGGCCCCCATGTACACCAGTGAAGATACCGGATTTCCGCCCAACATGCCCATTAAAATCACCAGCTGCAAAGATGAGGTCACTGCCATTTGTCCTTGAGGTAGCGTGTAGAAGGGTATCATAAAAATGGTCCTTCTGATATATATATATATATATAT
>NW_026320158.1:0-422 GCF_001194135.2 Octopus bimaculoides
ATATATATATATATATATATATATATATATATAGGGAGAATTTACGAAAAAAAACAGCAGACGAAGACAGGTGGTGTACACAACAAACAGATGTATTAGTATAACGCATGGGAATTGAAAAAGTATTTAACGTTTCGAGCCTACGCTCTTCCACAGAAAGTAACAAAGAGAGGAAAAAAATGTGTGTGGTGGTTAGCGATTTATTTATATATATATATGACTAAATATATATGTACGTATGTATAAATAATGTATATATACACTCGTGTATGTATACACACACATACACACATGCTAGCGTGTATATATGCTTATAGCCATGTAGGTGTATAGTTATGTATGTGTACGTGCTTCTAAGTACGTGTTTATGTATATGTCAATGAATGTATGTATGTGTTTATGTCATTCGAAAATGAAAGAAT
>NW_026320159.1:0-213 GCF_001194135.2 Octopus bimaculoides
TCTCCATGGTTATTCTTTCTGATCATATGATTGGCG
Source organism: Octopus bimaculoides (assembly GCF_001194135.2). Taxonomy (NCBI): domain Eukaryota; kingdom Metazoa; phylum Mollusca; class Cephalopoda; order Octopoda; family Octopodidae; genus Octopus; species Octopus bimaculoides. Next base: position 37 of record NW_026320159.1, read on the forward strand.
ATGATGCTGCCAGTATTAGTGTGAGTACGACTGGGGATAACATATGGTTCAATAACACATCACCGACCATATGACCAAAAATGTTCTGCTGAAGAGTTCTAATACGATGGAAACATGTCCGTTTACTTTTACCAGTTGGTTTTAATGACAAGATATGCTTCCATCTCCATTTCTTTC
>NW_026320160.1:0-296 GCF_001194135.2 Octopus bimaculoides
ATGCATATATGAGTGTAAACATATATATGTGTATGTGTGCGTGTATGTTTGTATGTGTTTATATCTAGCATTGCACTGCACTGAAGCAGTATAATGCTAGATAGCGCATGTAAGCGAAGTTCTTTATCAGAGAGTGCACAACAGGTCAGTAGGTAGTTGGTGCTATGAATTTGTGTCTATGTAAAAATAAAGAAACGGGAAGGGAAATAATGGAATCACAAACGTACTACGTACACAAAACAACAAAACACGAAATATTTAACACAAAGAAGATACATACACACACACACACACAC
>NW_026320161.1:0-467 GCF_001194135.2 Octopus bimaculoides
ACACACACACACACACACAAACTCAGCTTTACAATATGTACTGATAAACAGGGGTTTTACTTTCAAATTTTTAACTGAAGAATTACAGACAGGAGATTCTACACATTTTTTACTACATATATATCTTTGTAACTCCAACTCTGTAATGAAACACATGTAACATAGAATAAAAAACATAACAAATTTTTCTAGTCTTTCATTTTGATGTGTGTGTGTGTGTGTGTGTATTATATACACTCTGTGTATATTATATGCACACAACTGTAGAAACCAAGCCAAAACAGACTATGGAACATGGTGCAGCCTCTGTCTTTGCCAACTCCTGTCAAGCCATGCCAGCATGGAAAACAGATGTTAAATGATGATGGTGATGATATATATATATATCATCATCATCACTGTTTAACGTTCGCTTTTCATGCTGGCATGGGTTGGACAGTTTGACTGGGGACTGGTGAGCCAGATGG
>NW_026320162.1:0-249 GCF_001194135.2 Octopus bimaculoides
GTTGATAAGGATGTAATCTTCTCTTCAGGGAAATACATAGGAACCAGCTTCACCGTAAGACATTTTAACCGAATGGTGCGCTTACGCGAATACTATGGACAATTGAATTGACTGGAGCAACGTGAAATAAAGTGTCTTGATCAAGGACACAACGCCTCGCCGGCAATTGAACTTGCGACCTAACGATCATGAGCCGAATGCCCTAACCAGTAAGCCACGTGCCTTTGTGTATATTTGTGTGTGTATGTG
>NW_026320163.1:0-102 GCF_001194135.2 Octopus bimaculoides
ACACATACATATATATTGACACATACTTATACATATATACACACACATATTTACGCACATTCGCTCACAGACACATACACATTATAGATATATATAAGTATA
>NW_026320163.1:343-510 GCF_001194135.2 Octopus bimaculoides
CAGTTGAAAATGTAGACGTATTAATAAATACAATAGCTTGAAATACGAGAACAGTTCATATAAAAAATAAATAACTGAATAAGTAAAATATAAACAAGTGGAAAAAGTGGAGGAAAAATATAAATATGCAGAGACCGGACACCAAGTAAGGAATGAACCAAAATACA
>NW_026320165.1:0-435 GCF_001194135.2 Octopus bimaculoides
GTTTTGTTGGTCTCTCGCTCAACTGCGCCCCACATATAATAATCAAGGGGTTTCAGTCTGGTGATCATAGGTGGCCAGATGTTAGGGCTGATGTTGTCGCTGAAATTGTCTGACAGCCATGACTGGGTTCTCCTGATTGTATGGTATGATGCAGAGTCCTGTTGCCACACATAGAGTCTTCCAGCAACCACCCTCTTGACCTAGAGCAACAATACCTTCTCCAAGCAGTTGATATATGCCTTTGTGTGAGTGTGAGGCAGTGTGAGATGAATGGAGGCATAACGTCGCCATCACTAGTAATCACTCCAAACACCATGATGTTGACTGGATGCTTAATTTTTATCACTCTCAGTTCATCTCCTCAGATTGCACTGTCCTCAGACTGACACTCTGAAATGTTTGTATTGGAGCTTCCGGCGCGAATGCCAAGCAGTA
>NW_026320166.1:0-289 GCF_001194135.2 Octopus bimaculoides
ATAAATAACAAGAAAATATTCACTGCTGAAAAGTTTCGCTACTGATGGTGGAACCAAATATGTTATACAGAGGTGACGGGGACTTTCTATTAAGGCATACTCATATATACATAATTACACACATGCATGCATGTGTGTCTCTGTGTGTATGTGTGTACACGTAAACACACACACTCACATATATATATATGTATGTATAAAGTGTTAGGTGTGATGTACACAAATTGAATATTTATTTATTTATTGCCCACAGGGGGCTAAACATAGAAGGGACAAACAAGGACAGACA
>NW_026320167.1:0-262 GCF_001194135.2 Octopus bimaculoides
ATAAGGAGAAAAACAAAGAGAAAAAAAATTTAAATGTCGTGGTCAGCGATCTATCACTTACGTATACATATATTATATATGTGTGTATACATATGACACATATGTATACATATATACGTATATATATATGCATATGTATACATATATACGTATATAAATATGCATATGTATACATATATACGTATATACGTATATACTTATATACATATATACGTATATATATATGTATATGTATACATATATGATATATATATATATATAT
>NW_026320168.1:0-404 GCF_001194135.2 Octopus bimaculoides
CGAATCCATCCAGCGGTTTTTGAGATATCTTGTCCACGGACAAACAAACACGACTGGAAACAATACCACCGGCTTCGCTAAATGGCTTAAAGGGGGAAAAAATCATAAAAGCTTAACAAACTTCAAAAAACGCTCAAAGAAAAAGTTTCCAGAACGATTCGCAGAATTTCGAAAAATCTATCCAAAATATATAAGCAAAAGCGTGGCTGAGTGCTAAGAAACTTGCTTCTCAACCACATGGTCCCGGGTTCAGTCCCACTGCGTGGAACTTTAGGTAAATGTCTTGAAGTATAGCCCCGGGCTGACCATAGCCTTGTGAGTGGATTTGGTAGGCGAAAACTGAAAGAAGCCCATTGTGTGTGTGTATACACACACACATACATGCATACATGCATACATACATA
>NW_026320169.1:0-399 GCF_001194135.2 Octopus bimaculoides
TAATGTAGACTTTCAGTCAAAGTTATGACATTTCATTTTTATTTTTCTTCGACGGAGTGCCAATATATACACATGCATTAATATATATGTATATAAATTTAAATAAGAGTAAAAAAATTGATATTAATTTCATTAATTTCAATTTAAAACAGTGGCCTAGCATATTGAAAAAAAATCTGAAGAATCAGAAAAATTATATTACATACATATAAGAGGGATGACCACTGGGTGGACATCAAATATACTAAATGTAGACCCCCATGTGGTCTGACCACTAAGAAAGAATTGTTTTTAATATATGTGTACAAATGTACGTATATATTCATATATATGTGTACATATATGTACGTATATATTCATATATATTTATATATATATATGTGTGTGTGTGTGTGTGTG
>NW_026320170.1:0-214 GCF_001194135.2 Octopus bimaculoides
TAGATAGATAGATAGATAGATAGATAGATAGATAGATAGATAGGTGTGTGGTAAGAAGTTTATTTCCTAACTACATGGTTCCGAGTTCAGTACCACTGTGTAGCACCTTGAACAAGTGTATTCTACTATAGCCGTCGGACCGACCAAAGCCTTATGGCTGAACTTGAGAGACGGAAGCTAAAAGAATACCGTCACGTGTGTGTGTATGTATATA
>NW_026320171.1:0-405 GCF_001194135.2 Octopus bimaculoides
AAAAGCAGAAAATTATATATATATGAATGTATATTTAAAAACAATACAGATGCTGAAACATAAAAATAACAGGGGGAAATATTTTGTTGCCATGGTTTTTCCGAAATGAAAATGAGAATGAGTTGATGGGATAAGTATAGTCAAAACAAACATTAAGATGAAATAAAAATAAATAAAAGTGAAATTTAAATCTACTGTAACTCACCCCATAGGTCTGTAAGATAAGGCAAAATTTAATGCTGTTTCTGTTAATTATTCTTACCCTTCTTATTACTATTATTATAAAATTGTAGTTAATGATGAACCGAGTTTAAATTACTGATAAAAACAAAGAATTAAAAATGAAATAAAAAAATATAAGTATTATGAACAGAATAGCAAAAATAAAGAAAACTCAGTGTGCAT
>NW_026320172.1:0-463 GCF_001194135.2 Octopus bimaculoides
ATAGAGTCGTTAGCACGCCGGACAAAATGCTTAGCGGTATTTCGTCCGTCCTTACTTTCTCAGTTCAAGTTCTGCTGAGGTCGAGTTTGCATTTTCATCCTTTCTGGGTCGATAAATTAAGTACCAGAGAAACACTGGGATCGATGTAAATGACTAGTCCCCTCCCCCAAAATTTCAGGCCTTGCGCTTTTAGTAGATAAGATTATTATACTCTTTTACTCTTTTACTTGTTTCAGTCATTTGACTGCGGCCATGCTGGTGCACCGCCTTTAGTCGAGCAAATTGACCCCAGGACTTATTCTTTGTAAGCCTAGTACTTATTCTATCGGGGTCTTTAGCCGAACTTTAGCTAAGTTACGGTGACGTAAACACACCAGCATCGGTTGTCAAGCGATGTTGGGAGACAAACACGGACACACAAACATACACACACACACACATACACACACACATACACACACAC
>NW_026320173.1:0-353 GCF_001194135.2 Octopus bimaculoides
GAGAGAGAGAGAGAGAGAGAGTGTGTGTGTGTGTGAGATAGACAGACAGATAGATTGATAGATAGATAGATAGATAACTACCTACGCATTGAATTACCATGTAAGTGACTGAGCATTTTATAGACAGCTGTACCTTTAACGTAATTCTGAGAGAGAATCAGCCTACACGGCATAAAAATGCAGGACATAAATTCAATATTATCTATTTAGCAGTTTTCATCTACCCACTTTCCGTGACAAGTTTTGGGTCAAATCAAAGCTATGGTAAAATATATTTTCGCAAATTACCACACTGGCATTAAATTTACTCTTTTACTTGTTGCAGTCATTTGACTGCGGCCATGCTGGAGCAC
>NW_026320174.1:0-277 GCF_001194135.2 Octopus bimaculoides
TACATACATACATACATACATACATACATACATACATATGGGTATGTATATGTATGCATATATGAATATGTATAGTTATGTACGTATTGTCGTATATCAATATATCAATATCAACATACATATATACAAATCAATATTCACATAGATGAATGCCTATAAATTTGTGAATGTTTGTGCGTGTACGTACATGTGTATATCGTTTGACCAATGGCCTATAAAATTAATTACATACAGAACAAATTTACCTATATAGCAATTTAACTGCGTTATTGTATGG
>NW_026320174.1:287-558 GCF_001194135.2 Octopus bimaculoides
CTATATAGCAATTTAACTGCGTTATTGTATGGTGCTCGAACGAAGTGTAATGTATACCCACTCCTATACACATAATATAATATCGTGTATGTGTGTGGGGGGTGGGTACGTATGTATGTATGTATGTATGTATGTATATGTATGTATATATGTGTAAATATATTTGTGCGTGTGTGCCCATATATATGTATATGTATATATATGCATATACATATATATACATCCTTACATACATATATATATTTATATGTATATATGTATGTGTATATAC
>NW_026320175.1:0-200 GCF_001194135.2 Octopus bimaculoides
TGTTGAGTGGTGGAAGTGTCCATACTGACTGTGTCTTTTAATGCAAATGGAACTTTACGTGGAACACTCGGAGTTGAAGGTAAACTGTCCGAAAGAGCTGTTTTGGCCACCTTATCTCCTTTAATTTCATTACATTTTTGAGATGGAGTTGTGCTTTTCACACTGGCTGACGAGGATTTTTCTTCATTTTCTTCTTCTTT
>NW_026320175.1:210-321 GCF_001194135.2 Octopus bimaculoides
ATCATTCTCTGCTGACGAAGGCTTTTTTTCACTATTTTCTTCTTTTGTGTTATTCTCTGTGGATGAGGACATTTCATTCTTTTCTTCTTTAGTATTTGTCTCCGCTGACGA
>NW_026320175.1:429-597 GCF_001194135.2 Octopus bimaculoides
ATACGAAATGAAAACTTGTTAAATCTCACTCCACAACAGACTGTGCTGTGTTGAGAGTTTAAATAAAAGAATAAAGAATGCAAATAAGAAAACATTACTCATAAAAGCTCTTAGTCTCGTAATCCTACAGGATCAATGGACTATAAGCTCTATAGCTGAAATATGGAT
>NW_026320175.1:762-903 GCF_001194135.2 Octopus bimaculoides
ATGGCAAGCGACACACACATATATAAGCATGTACTGTATTACTTGACTGTAACTACAAGCAGGATTGCTTTAGTAAACTTCAATAATTGTACACTGTTTATGCAATGGCAAGTAATTTTATCAGAGATGCAATAAAATGAC
>NW_026320175.1:913-1042 GCF_001194135.2 Octopus bimaculoides
TTTATCAGAGATGCAATAAAATGACTCTAGTAAGGTTTGACACCCATCACCAAGTCATCAGTCGTTCAGAGAAATGTCTTCTCACTTGTACTTAATATATACATATTACACTTTCCACAGATCTATAGA
>NW_026320175.1:1052-1180 GCF_001194135.2 Octopus bimaculoides
CTCACTTGTACTTAATATATACATATTACACTTTCCACAGATCTATAGAGAATAAAATATTCTGTATCATTAAATGAAGAAGAGACGAATGTTCCGGAATAGGATGTCAGTTGGTTGCCAGCCAGATC
>NW_026320175.1:1310-1437 GCF_001194135.2 Octopus bimaculoides
TGTATCTAGACATATGAATACAAACACACACAATACACACGCAGGAGGTGCATGTCGTAATTTACAACAAAATTAAGTGTAAAGTAAAACAAAAATAGACAAAATATATTTTCAGGAAATGGTACAC
>NW_026320175.1:1447-2435 GCF_001194135.2 Octopus bimaculoides
TTCAATGAGATATATTAAAGAAGAAGGTTATTCATTAAACCACCCCCCAGCCATCCTCCATGACGACCTTGGCGTGACCACAGAAAGATTTTGTGTCAGTATCAAGTGGTTCTGAAACATGCTGCCCATCACACTCACAGAGGTAGCCCTCAAAGAATCCTTGGTATTCTCAGGCAGCCAAACACGGGTTGAAGTATAGTCCCACTGGAAGAGCTTGCCTCAAGCTCTATGGGAAGAAGTGAGGCGCAAGTGTGCGACATGGCCCTCAATACTCATGACACCAAAAGGACTATCATAGATGATGTTCATCACCATGAGTTCCAGGACAGATTTCATGCTGAGCCACCTGTCATTTTCCCCTGTTCAACTTCTAGTCCTGGTCAACATTTATCAAAGAAAAACCAAGGAACGACTGGTTTCTTGGCTTGAGATTGTCCAGCTAATGCTTCAATCAGAATACTTGGTTCTCCTAGGTTTTGCCAGATATGAACTGCTCTCTCTCCTCATCACATAGGACTGGTACATGACATCCTCATGCACAACATGTCTTAAAGTGGATGCTACCACATTCAGATGCTTGGCAATGGACCTCATCAACTGACTAGGAATCACTGGTGTTCATGTCCTGGACTTGCTGGATGAACAGAGCCATCCTGATGAGGCCAGGCTACTGAAAACATCTCATACATCTTTGCCAGTGGTCTCTAGCTCTTTCCTGATCTTAAACATGAAGGGGTTAGCCAAATTTAAAAAGCTGTCAGTCTCCAAGTCACTGGGGTTGGTGGCTAGGGAAACAAGCACAGCATAGGAATCTGACTTGTTGATTTGTCTGAAAGAGAAATGAGAAAGTTAAAATTTGGTATAATGCCTTGTAAAACTGTTAGGTTGTTTTCCATTTATGCTCTGCTAAATTTGTGTTCACTAACACCTGGCATAGCCAGTATATATAATTATTGAAATCATTGAAAACAAGATTTCTGTACAACGC
>NW_026320176.1:0-208 GCF_001194135.2 Octopus bimaculoides
ACACCTAAAGCTCCACGAGGCTCCGGCAGGGGATGGTGGCGAACCCTGCCTGTACTCTTTCACCACAACTTTCTCTCTCTCACTTCCTGTTTCTCTTGTGCCTGTAATTCAAAAGGTCAGACTTGTCACACTGTGTCACGCTGAATATCCCCGAGAGCTAAAGGGTACACGTGTCTGTGGAGTGCTCAGCCACTTGCACGTTAATTTC
>NW_026320178.1:0-217 GCF_001194135.2 Octopus bimaculoides
ATATATATACTCACACATATTCATACAAACATAGACGCACATATACACGTGTATATGTGAACTCACACACCCAGGCACACAAAGAAACACACACACAAACACCACACACACACACACTCATATGTATGCCCGGAATGTATGCATTAGTGAATTATTTGAGGAAAAGAAAAAAAAAAACTATATACAAAAAAAGAAAAACTATAAATATATAAACCTA
>NW_026320180.1:0-462 GCF_001194135.2 Octopus bimaculoides
GTACATATATAGCCTTACTTATACATATATAAACAAGTATACACAATCATGTTGACATTCACACACGCTCACAAATATACATATCTCAAAGTATACACGCATATACGCTTAACCATCACTACACCTATACATATATATACACACACACATACACAGATACATATATACAAATATGTATAACACTAATACAAGGATAACGGTTAAAATTCAAATATGCATTTTTTTTCTCCATAAACGTACCACACATAGATGTATCTACACACACTCATATCTACACATACTCATACGCCCATGCATGCACACACACTCATAGTCACATACACAACGCAAAACACATACACACATGTGCACACACACATACATTTACACACACGCACATACATATCAAACTATATACGCTCATACAGTTATCTATAATAACATATATGTATGTATTATGCATCTCAACAAGTATGTATGGAA
>NW_026320181.1:0-404 GCF_001194135.2 Octopus bimaculoides
TTTACATATTTCTACAAAATGATTTATCTAAAGTTTGATGATAAAAGTACACTAAAAAAAAAATTGTGCTCCTAGCGAGTTTCGACCTCAGAATCTCTGCCTAACTTCAATGTTGATCTTCAAGTTCGTACCCACTCAAATCTATTTAGTCAAAAGTATAGGTATATGTATATACACACACGTACGTGAAATATATCTCTATATACGTAAATGGTCAACTGTCATGTTTACATATATATATGTAGATATAATATATTTAATGATTCACGGTAGAAAGACACAAAAAAATTGTGCCCCGGGTGAGGCTCGAACTCACTACCTCCGTAAAACTTCCGTCTTGTGGTTTGAAACACAAGGAAGGTACCGTCGTCAACATATCGAGAGTACATAGCTAATTTTAAACA
>NW_026320182.1:0-389 GCF_001194135.2 Octopus bimaculoides
TGGCGAAACCGTTAGCACATCGGACAAAATGCTTAGCGACATTTAATCCGTCTTTATAAGTTCTGAGTTCAAATTCCGCCAAGGTCGACATTACCTCTCATCCTTTTGAAGTCGATAAAATGTTGAGCACGGAATCGATAAAATCGACTAAACCCTTTCCCCCAGAATTTCAGGCCTTGTGCCCATCAGCCGGAATTATTGTTGCTGTAATTACTAGAGTAGGCAGAGGAATCACTCCACGCAGGTTCCTGCGTTCAGACCACCGGCCGTGACTGGCGCCAGTTGACATCATTAAAGAATGTCGATATATCAAAATGACAAGGAAAAGTCATAATATATACCGCGTCGATTTGTAAAAGAAAGAATTTGATAACGCCTCTGTGTGTGTG
>NW_026320183.1:0-327 GCF_001194135.2 Octopus bimaculoides
CACAACATTAAATTATTAAAACATGAATGTAACTCTCTTAGGCTGAGAAAGAGATACAGTGTGCAGAGAAAAGTGATATAACAGCTATCAATATATGAATAACTGACAAAGCGTGAGGCCTTAGCCTATGCAGAGATATAAGAAATATTGCCGTTGTGACTTAATGAAATATATCACATATAATTGAAAAGAAGTCGACATTGCAAAATGTTGTGACTTATATTATACAGCATATACTTTAAGTAAAATGTTGGCTTCAAATTGAATATTCCTCTAAATTATAGAATATAAACGAAATGACCTGAATAATTAAATGAATATATATAT
>NW_026320184.1:0-453 GCF_001194135.2 Octopus bimaculoides
TTATTATATTGCAATTTATTTCATGTTAAAGTTGTCGTATTTCTGTAATTGGTTGAAACCAATGACTGACGTCCATTCAGCCGAATATATTAAGTGCTGACTACGTAAACAAACGATTCTCAAATGATTCTGGCGGTGATAAAATTATTATTTCCTTGTCAAAAAAATGGCTGAAGCATATTGGCAGTAGCTAATAAACCTTTCTATTATAGGCACAAGGCCTGGTTTTTGAGGGAAGGAGCAAGTCGATTAGGGTTAGGGCTAGGGTTAAGGTTAGGGTTAGGGAAAACGAACACACGTGTGTTGCTTCTCTGCAAAATGTCAGAAGCAATGGAGATTAAATACGCTTTACACCGCTTAAACTACCAAAGGAGTAACTGTAAACAGCTGAATACTTGTCTGCGATTGGTTGAAATTATCGAAATAAGACAATTTTTTACATGAAATTAATTC
>NW_026320185.1:0-298 GCF_001194135.2 Octopus bimaculoides
ACAAATATAAGCAATCTTGCCTCTATACATATATGCATAAAATTCACACACACACATATAAATATGTATATTTACATTGTGTATAAATATATACACATGTATATACACTTCTTGCACACACAAATACTCATACAGGCATACATGTATCCATGCATACTTACATTTATATACATACATGTAAACATATATAAATGTGTGTGTGTAAATACATATATATATATGCATATTATACATATATGTATATAAAAATATATATGTATATACACATATATATGTATATACACATATATATGTATAT
>NW_026320187.1:0-168 GCF_001194135.2 Octopus bimaculoides
ACACGAAAATATTTCACGTCCAGCCAGGACTAATTATAAAACACACACATACATACACTCACACACAGACACATACGCACACCTACACACATTCAGATATAAATATATATATATTAAAGTTCACCCACATACATACATACATACATACATACATACATACATACATAC
>NW_026320187.1:437-551 GCF_001194135.2 Octopus bimaculoides
AATACATAATACATAAATACATAAATACATTCATACATATATACATACATAAGTACATATATACATATACATTCATGCACATATACATACATGCATGCATATATACATGTATAT
>NW_026320188.1:0-334 GCF_001194135.2 Octopus bimaculoides
CCTGAAATTTTGGGGGTGGGAGCTAGTCGATTACATCGACCCAGGGGCTCGACTAGTAATTATTTCATCAACCCTGAAAGGATGAAAAGCACAGTCGACCTCGACGGAATTTGAAATCAAAACATAAAGACGGACGAAATGTTGCTAAGCATTTTGTCCAGCATGTTAACGATTCTGCCAGCTCACTGCTACACACACACACAATCACACACACACACACACACAATATCACACACACATACGTACATATTCCCCTTCCCAGGCTACAGACCCACACCCCCAACACCATACTGTTAGGATTGGCACTCTCAACGTCGGCACGCTGAAAGGTAGA
>NW_026320189.1:0-314 GCF_001194135.2 Octopus bimaculoides
ATCTATCTATCTATCTACTTGTATGTTTGTTTGTATGTATGTATGTATGTATGTATATATATATACATATACAAATATAAACGTGTATGCATATATATAAACATATATAAAAGTATGTATATATAAATGTATATATAAAAGTATATATATATATGTGTGTGTGTGTGTAATATATGCATAAATATATATGCGCCTACATGCATACAAATAATTATACATATGCATGAAAACAAACTTGGCGTCTACTGACTGAGTCACGTTTTCCATAAGATACCAATGATCAGGCCATTATATATATATATATATATATATAT
>NW_026320191.1:0-320 GCF_001194135.2 Octopus bimaculoides
GCCCTGCCCTGTTTAACATTGTCCCGAAACAGATAAAAGAGGAAAAGGATGATCCTATCAGCTTTAAACAGAGTCTGGACAGATTTCTTCAAAGAGTACCAGACAAGCCACCCATACCTGGATACAACTCATTCAATAAGAACTCACTACTTGAATGGACCATAAACAAAACTTGACTTAAAAAGGATTTAGATAATCCTATCAGGTGGTGCTATTAAGTTGCACATGGCCTGGACCAATCTTTGGTCGAAACATATCTAAGCTTACCTAAAAAAATTGTTAATTGTTAATTGATTTATTAATTAATAAATTGATAATCC
>NW_026320192.1:0-429 GCF_001194135.2 Octopus bimaculoides
CACACAAACATATATATGATATGGACATATTGCTTGGGAGCAACATGCCTATAGACGCGATATATTACCGTTTATTTTGTACAAGACTGTACACCTCACTAGACTTTGCTAGTTTAAATGTAATCATATGTAAGTCCAAAATCTTCGATATCTATAGAATAAATTATGATAATGACATGGTAACCGTCCAATGTTCGTAAATGTAAGGAAGGGACATAAATGGTGTTCAATCATGTAAGTTATGAAGTCGAAGATATTCTACGAAGTTATCAACATATTAAGAATAAAACAAAGTACGGATAAAAGATTTTGTCTTCTGATACTACGAGAGGTAGGTAACGGCATAACATCCCCTAGATACAGTTTGCAGCGAATATTACCATAGGTTGGCATTGTGTTTCTGGATGCAAGGAAATGAAAGGATATATA
>NW_026320193.1:0-282 GCF_001194135.2 Octopus bimaculoides
ATGTATGTATATATGTATGTGTGTATGTATGTATGTCTGTATGCATGTATGTATTTGTGTGTGCATATGTGTGTGTGTGTGTATGTACAGATATATAAAAATATACACGTATAGATGCATATAATGTAAGAATGTACGTATGCTTACATACATACCTATACACATGATGCATATATAGGAATGCACGTACATATTAATGTATCTATGTAGATATGCATGTATGTTGTACGTATGTTTCTCTCAATCTCTCTATCTTTCTGACTGTCAATCTCTCTATTTGTC
>NW_026320194.1:0-360 GCF_001194135.2 Octopus bimaculoides
GATGGTTTGGCCGGAACTGGTAAGCTAGAGAGCTGCCCCAGGTTCCAGTCTGTTTTGGTTTGGTTTCTACAGCTGGATGACCTTCCTAACGCCAACCCCTCATAGAGTGTCCTGGATGTTTTTTATATGTCACCAGCATGGGTCCTTTAACATGTTGCTGGCATGGGATCCCTTCACCTATCACTGGCACAGGTGCCTTTAACGTGCCACCAGTTTGGGTTCCTTTTATGTGTCATCAGTACTGACCAAAACTAAAATTTCACTCAGCATGACAAGAATGGATTCCACAGTCTTCTTTCAATGTTTCATTACCTCAGCCAAGGAAAGAGGTTATGTTTTCATCGGCGTTGGTTTGTAAAA
>NW_026320195.1:0-439 GCF_001194135.2 Octopus bimaculoides
CCTTCACTCACTCCACCTCTTCTCACTTCTCTCTCAAATCCTAATAATAACAATAATAATAATGATAATGATAATAATAATAACAACAATAATAATAATAATAATAATGATGATGATGATGATGATGATGATGATGATAATGATGATAATAATAAATGATAAATGATGATGATGGTAATTGTTAACCAGCGGAGGTGTCTAACCGAGATTTGAACTTTAAAATAGAATAGGTAATTAAAGCAAACAGTATCCAGAACTGGCGGTTGTAGAAAAATGGGCGATATGGGGATAGGGGGTGGGGCGGGTTAAGAAAATAATAAGAGACAAAAAAAGTAAAAAGATATAAGCAAAAATGAAAATCAAAAGAAAACGAAAACCATATGAGCAGCGACAGTAGTAGTAGTAGTAGTAATAGTAGTAGTAGTAGTAGTAGTAGTAG
>NW_026320196.1:0-321 GCF_001194135.2 Octopus bimaculoides
AAAGCGTGTCATGCGACTAAAAATCTAAATAAAATAAAATATCAATCGACAAAAAAATTTCTTACTCCCCTCAAACAAAAAAGTATGTCAAAAAAGTTCATTTGGATCTTTTCCTTTTCATGGGTAGCTCGATTAATTAATTTTCTTTAATTAAACACTTTGAAACTTCGTATACTGGTAGAATGTGTCATATAGAACATCTTTTACTCTTAGCGTTGTTCAGAAAAGTTTCTATTTACTAAGTTATTTCGTGTTAAAGTTGTATTTCAGTAAGTTCAACCAATCAATGACGTGTATTCAGCTGAATAAAATTACTGCTGT
>NW_026320197.1:0-223 GCF_001194135.2 Octopus bimaculoides
ACTTGTATATATGTATAAGCAAGGTTATATGTGCATATATGTATCTAAGATATTGTATCCATTCACCATTAGACGATGGTGAGAGGGACAAACGCACACACACACACATATATGTGTGAGTGTTTACATATATGTATATGCATATGTATGTGTATACAACCTTCAACAAAGTGACAGTCATGTATACAACTTGAACTGACACACATATCAGTACATAAACATA
>NW_026320197.1:256-434 GCF_001194135.2 Octopus bimaculoides
CACACACAAACACGTCTACACACTTACCCTATTACTAACGTACATCCATAAGTACATACGTGCATACTTACACATACATGCACACACATGTACAGACACATACATACATACACACACACACACGTACATATATACCATGAACTAACTGTTACTTTCTCAGATGCAGCACAGAATTTTG
>NW_026320198.1:0-264 GCF_001194135.2 Octopus bimaculoides
TATATGTTGCTTCCCAAAAGCACTGTTATTATGCATCAATAATTGTCCGGGTATTCTGTCATTGGTTATATAGACTTCACTCGGAAGTAGAATGACAAATGTGTATTTAACATGATACACTGATTGCGTTGTTTGAATTCCAGATCAAGAGCTCGGATCATATAACTGGACAAACAAGTGTAAAACATGAGACGCGTGTGTGTCTGTGTGTGCCTGTATATGTGTGCTTGTGTGTGTATGTGCGGATATGTATGCGTGCGGGTG
>NW_026320199.1:0-213 GCF_001194135.2 Octopus bimaculoides
CATATATACGTATACCTATGCATGCACATAGATATGAACATATAACAGTATGTATGTATGTACTGATAAATAGAAAGATAAATTGATATAGATATATAAACAGATAGAAAAGTAGATTGATAGATATATAGACAGATAGAAAAGTAGATTGATAGATATATAGATATAGATAGATAGACATAGATAGATAGATAGATAGATAGATAGATAGAT
>NW_026320200.1:0-861 GCF_001194135.2 Octopus bimaculoides
AACTGGAACCCTCGACGTCGTAAGCGACGGAGTGCCAACACACAACACAAGAATGTAATTTTTTTCCCAAATAAATTTCACTTCATATTCGAGGCTCAAATATGAGTCCACTGCATCCTATTGCCGAAACGGCTGTAACCTAATGAAGTTCATAAGATAATCATTTATTCCTTTGCCATCTCATTTTCTCATTTCTACTCTATATGCGACTAATACTTCGTTTTGGAGCGTATGTACACTGAGTTCTACACCATGTTATTAATCTTGCAAAGCCTAAGTGAAATACACGCACACACACACACACGCACACACGCACACACACATACACACACTTATATATATATATAATGGGTGAGAAGCTAAGCTGCCTGTCAACATTTCCGATCTGACAACAGCCATTGTATTGCTGCATAGAACGTTTAAATAAAGGCATCTAATACTTCGTCGTTCCATTTTTAACTGCCTTCATGAAAAAAACAGGTCACACACATCTATTTCATGCATGGCTGATGAACCAACCAGATAGCTTCTCTCTTGGTGTGTGTCTCACCTGCTAGATACAGCAGCTAGAAGCTCCCTCAACATCCTAAACTACATCTCACTGTCTTGAAAACAAAAATCAGTTTGGATGATGTAGCATTGGTATAGCTGTGTGGTGAAGAAGTTTGCTTCATGACAACGGGGTTACGCGTTCCATTCCACGTCTCGATACCGTGAGCAAGTGTTTTCTACTATATTTTCAGATCGGCCTATGTTTTATGAGAGGATTTGGTAGACGGAAACTGCCCGGAAGCACATTGTGTACCTAAATACATGTATACATTGACATACATATAATAATAATAATAATAATAATAATAA
>NW_026320201.1:0-3670 GCF_001194135.2 Octopus bimaculoides
AGTTTTCTACTGTTCAATCCTGTCGAAATTGTTCTTTATTCGAATGCTAACAGAATAAATGCTGATGCTTACAGTACACTTATTTTTCATAATAGTTCTCATAGAAGTGTTACTTTGACAGAAATAAGTTCCTTCTGTTCAATTTAGTTATCCGAAAAGAAAATCTGGTATTAACTAAACAGCAACAGATGGAAGAGGATAAAATATTAAAAAAAGGACAAAATATTAACGATATGTGCACGATATGGATTTTAAGTGTACGATATGGATTTTAAGTGCACCATATAGATTTTACATAACATTCTCAGCTAATATAGAAATATCATTTTCAATATAGGCCTGGTTCTGTGTCAAGAAGATTACTGTTCACATATATGGATTTTTTTTAGTCCCATTTCGTGGCACTTTGGACATGTAACGTCTACTATAGCCTTGGGTCGACTTAGCCCTGTGAGTGAATTTCCTACTGGAAACTGCGTTGAAGCCTGTCGCATATATATATATATATATATATATATATATACACATACATATATATATGTGTGTGTGTGTGTATGTGTGTGTGTGTGTGTGTATGTGTGTGTGCGTGTGTGTGTTTGTCTTTGTGTTTATCCCATCAACTCCTGATACCCAATCACCCAATCCTTACTCTTTTCAAAAAGATATTATTTATTACAATAATACTGACTATCTTCAGAGTAGTTCACAACTTAAAGAATCGAATTCGAAGTACCAAAAAGAATCGATGTTCACCTTTAACTTTTAGCAGAAAATATATACTGGGTAGCAATGAATTAATTTTACAGTTTTAAAAGTTCAGAAGAAAATGGAAAATAGGGATAACCCATTGAACGTGTTGCACTCAATTGTTACCAATTTTTTTATGCTTAAAGCCACCGGAAGAAGAAGAGGAAGAAGAAAAACAAGATGAAGGAAGGAGGAGGAAGAGCATAAGATGCACAGGGAGTAGAAGAAGTAAGAGGAGAAGGAGGAGGAGGAGAAGAAGAAGAAGAAGATGAAAATGAAAGAGAAATAGAAGTACGTAGTGAGATACACACATATACACATACAGTCATACATATATATTTGTGCATACAGTATAATACAGTCGTACAGTTACACCCACATTCAACATCACATTCACACATTCAAGCACACAATGTAATGAGGGGGAATATTAGTTTAAATGGGAGAAGACAACAGAAAAAGGACATGAGAACATATCAAATATTTATAAATATATCATCCGTGAAAGAGTGTCTGGTAAATTGATGCAAATCACGTACTGGAAGCTAGTAACTTTTACAACCAGAACGTGATGTATATGAGTATATTGTATTTATATTTGACACTTCTGCATCTACAGTTTGCTGTATTAAATATATAATCTAAAGTGAATGAAGATGTCGGAGATGAATAGAAGAATTCGGAAAAGTACAGCTGGTAGAAAATAAAGAGAAAATAAAGCATATTACTACAAATTACATAGTCACATATACATGGAAACATTACCATATACACGAACATACACATATACATTTCCGTTAATAAGTTTTGATGCAAATATATATATATAATATCCCAGTCGTACGCGTCTTCAGAAAAAGTCAAACAGATATTGTGCCAATATGAGGACAAAATATGAATTAGAGTTATAAAAACAGAGAGGGAAAGAGAAACGTGGCACCAGTAAAGTTATGTAAAAATAACATTCATAGAATAATCTTAACAAAAGTAAACGAACTTACAACTGTTGTAATCGAGGAAGACCCTGGAAGCTTCCTTGTTCAATACTCGAAATATTATTTCCATTTAAACGCCTGTAGCAATAAATAAACAGGGAAACAGTTTTTATGGAAAATATGTATGATAAGATGTTGAATAGGATGGGATTGAAATGAAACAAACGATGACAAGACAGGGAGAAAAGCAAGGAAAAGAAGACGAGGGTGAAAGAGAAGATGTAATAGAAGGAGAAACGGGAAAATAAAAAGAGGAAGCTATCGAAGAAGAAAAACTAGAAGGTAATGAGTTTAGGAACAAGTAGAAGTAAACAAGAAGAATAAGAAAGAGGAAATATATGGAGGAGGAGAAAAAACACAGAAGTAGTAGTAGTAGTAATAGTAGAAGAAGAAGAAGAAGAAGAAGAAGAAGAAGAAGAAGAAGAAGAAGAAGAAGTAGATCCACTAACAGAGATATGAACTTCAACCCCCCCTCCACACACACACAGACACACAGATGAAAACATACATGCTCACATAAAATCGTATTGTAACGCACGAAACATTTATTCCCTCACACATATAAACTCGTACATGCCTTCATACCTACACAGAGAGAAATATAATGGCAGAATATAAATTAGAAATGCAGAAAGAGAAAGAGAGTAAGAAAGAAAAGGCATGACATTTCTAGTAATATAAAATATCAACGGAAACTGAACTTACAATTTCTGTAAATTGTTAAGACCTTGGAAGATTCCACGTTCGATTTTCTCGATCTTATTATGCTCCAATGTTCTGTTACATAAAATAGATTATAAAGGAAATAATATAGAAACGCTATCTGATAAGATATTAAATTTGAAGTTTTAAAATGAGAGATAAAAAGAGGGATATGAAAGAGAACAGCGTGACAAAGTTAATGAAAAGGACTTTTGGAGTAGGAGATAGAGGAGGAAGGGACGTATGAGGTGGGAGGAGAGGACAAGTGTGAAGAGGAGAAGGGGAGAGGAGGTGCGTCGTACAGGAAGAGGGAGCCGAAGGTGGAATACAGAGGCGATAGACAATGGGTAATTGAGCGGAATAACTGAGGTGGTAAAGGAAAATAAATGGAATGTATAGATTTATAAATGTTCAAGTAAAATACGATGAAACGAAAACGATGCATTAGAAACGGGAAAAGCGGTTGAAAATCTTGAAAAGCAGAGAAGAAACACAAGATGATGAACAAGTAGTAGTAGTAGTAGTAGTAGTAGTAGTAGTATGGTAGAAGAAAAAGAGGAAGGAGAAGAAGAAGAAGAAGAAGAAGAAGAAGAAGAAGAAGAAGAAGAAGAAGAAGAAGAAGAAGAAGAAGAAGAAGAAGAACAAGAACAAGAACAAGAACAAGAACAAGAACAAGAACAAGAACAAGAAGTAGTACTACTACTAGAAGTAGAAAGCGGAGGGGAGGTAGAAGGCGGGGGAGGAAAAGAAGGAGGACGAGGGAAAAGAAAAAGAAGAAAACAATAAAATACGTTTAAAACGAACATAATAAATAAGATGAAAACAAGCAAATATTCAAAGATATTCTAACGAATAATTCGGAGTATGAGAATTGAATGGAAGGAGGAAAAGCAAAGCACAGATGCTTGCTATCAGATACACATACATGCACATACAGTTTTGCACACGTATGGACACACAGTCAAACACACATACATTTGTGCATATAATAGAACTGTGCAGTTACGTCCACACACTCACATTGACACATTGAAGAACACTCACCCGCAAGTTTGATGATAGTAAATATTAGTTTAAAAGGGAGAAGGCAAGTAAAGAAACATATAATATCCCAGTCGTACTCGTCTTCATGAGCAATCAAAATGAAATAGTGCCAATGAAGAATTTTGCTGTTGCTGTCTTGTCGTTGTTATTGTTTTTCTCATCGTTATTTTGTTGTACTTGCA
>NW_026320201.1:5053-7217 GCF_001194135.2 Octopus bimaculoides
TTAATAAAGCAACAACCTGCGGAAACTGCGAAGAATATTAATGCAGTATATGGAGATCGGACAATAAACGGAAGCCAGTGTCAACAGCAGTTCCAGATATTCCGAACCGAAAGCTACAGCCTTGAAAACGATCCTCATCCTGGAAGATCTGTAGAGCTCGACGAGGACCTCCTGCAAACTCTGGTGGAACAAAATCCTATTGTAACTGTTCAGGAACAAGTAGCGAAGCATGAATTTGGTCATTCAACCATTCATCGATACCTGCATTCCATCGTAAAAGTCAGCAAATTGGATCAGTAGATTTCTCTCAAACATATCGTCTCTAATCGCGCGCAGCGCGCGAATGTGTCCTCTTCTTCACGATACCTTTCTCAATTTGCGAATGTGTCCTTGTCTCATGCATGAACCTTTTTTGGACTGAATAGTGACTGGTGATGGGAAATGGGTTCTCTATAAAAATGTCAAGTGCCGAAGACAGTGGGTAAGGAAAAATACCGCCACCGCAGGCCTTCAGCTGCGCAAAATATTGTTACCTATTTCGTTGGATATGAGAGGTTTAGTCCACTCTGACCTTTTTAACCCAAGCCGAACAATAAGAAAGATTTACTGCGAGCAGTTTGAGAGTCTTAAGTCATCGTAGAAGAAAATCATCCATCTTCGATTTCAAGATGAAAGGCGTCCTTCTATCAGTATAATGCTCGGCCACTTACATCAATGATGACATTCCAAAGGCTGGAGCAGTTTGTATGGGAAATGATGCCCCAGCAATCATATTCGCCGGACACTGTCCCATGTGATTATCATATATTCCGCTGTCTTCAAAATCTTTTGGACGGAAATAATATGAATCCTGTAGACGGGGCTATAAGATTATTTGAGGAGTATATTTGGTCACGGAGAAGTGAATTTTGGAAGAGGAACCTTGATTTTTCTACCAGATAGGTGGAGAGGCATTGTAGAAAATGAAACAATGCATATTTTAGATGAACTTTGTTTATCTTAATTTTGAAAAATATAAGAAATATTAAAAAAAGCATATTATTTAAGGAATAACCCAATATATTCCATTTCAAAGTCTACAGGCTGTATTAGATAAATAAACTAAAGTGACTGAGGAAATTGGAAATGAATAGAAAGATTTGGAGGAATAGGAAACAGTTAAGGGAAAAAAACAAAATTCAAGATGGGAATGAAAAACGGTGGAGGTAAAACGCATGGTTTTGAATTATATATTCAAATATATATAAGTTGACATTCAAATACATAGGAACATACATATTACATTTCTATTAATGTTTTGATACCAACATAAATCAAATATCAGTTGCATTTATCTTCAGACTCAATCAGAACAATATCACGTAAATATAGGGACAGAAAATGAGTAAGAGTACAAAGAACGGGGAGTGAAATAGAAACCAGATTATATTAAATTTATAGAAATATTACATTCATGAAATTGTATGAAAAAAGTAAAACTCACAATTTCTTTAAAATTGGAAGATCTTGGAATATACCTTTCTTAATATGCGAAATATTATTTATGTGAAGAGATCTATAGCAGAAAACAAATATGATAATTATTGGTATAGAAATTATTTGCAAAAGTATACCAAAAAAACTTTTCTTTAACATGGGGGAATGGATGAGAAGGCAGATAGCGAGAAGCAAGAAGAAGAAGAAGAAGAAGAAGAAGAAGAAGAAGAAAACGGGAAGAAGACATTTTCAAAACGAAGATGTTAAAGATAAATTCAGAGAAAGTACTTAAAAGTTGACAACGAATAATTTGGAGGTTGAGAATAACATCAGATGTTTTAAAATCTGTCATCAGTGAAAGGATATCTGGGAAATTGGTGCAAATTACAAGTGTTGGAGGAAGGAGAAAGAAATATATGACTATATTCTAAGTATTTGGGTTTTTCACTTATCCATCTACATGTATTAGAATAATAAAATGAAGTGAGATAGATAGTCGGAGATAGATAGAATTGGCAAAGAAAACGGAAAAGTACAACCGGTAGAGAGAAAGAAAAGAAAACATATTATTAGAAATTACATAGTCACATGTACATGCAGACACTAACATATACATGAAAATACAGATATACATTTCCGTTAATAAGTCTTGATGCAGACATATATATATATATATATACATATATAT
>NW_026320202.1:0-337 GCF_001194135.2 Octopus bimaculoides
TTTTCTGTTGCCCAGCAATCGCTATTACATCTGCTACGATTTTGAATACAAAATCATAAACTATCAAGATCTCCACCAAAAACTTATGCACACAATCATCGTCGTAGTGATGTATTTAGCAGACAATTAAAAGAATGAAAGGCTAGAAAAACTGAAATATCGTGAGCACGAAGATGTACATATATACCTATATACTGCCCAATGGCTGTAGTGTGTTTTTTGACAGCATGTTGTCAGATTTAGATGTAGACATTTACAAACTCACGCAAGCTAATACATGTATATGATCGTGTGTGTGTGTATGTATATATATATATATATATATATATATATATAT
>NW_026320203.1:0-286 GCF_001194135.2 Octopus bimaculoides
TGGAAAGACAGCATGGACAAACTCCTCGATTTCAAAATAATGCTTAGCAACATACAATTCACCATGGAACACAGCAGTAAACAACTCCCTGTTCTTGAATCCTAATTAAAATAGTCAATAACCACATCGAAACAGACATCTTCTATAAACCCACAGATTCTAAACAATACCTATTATTCAACTCATGTCACTCCAAACACATAAAAATTAATATACCTTATAATCTAGCGAAAAGTATCTGTACCATAGTTTCGGACTCCTATACTCGTGAACGAAGACTCCTTGA
>NW_026320204.1:0-632 GCF_001194135.2 Octopus bimaculoides
ACATGGATCTTGGAAAAAACAGTATTTCACCTATAATATTTTATATGTCTGTCTTGATTAGTTTCTCAAGTAAAATGCCATATTTCCCAGCATACATGTTGAATTTTCAGACCAAAATTTACAGCTAAAACACAGCATTTTGACTTCTACATCGTGACAAATTTGGAGGACCAAAATTCTGATATGAAATGCAGCAAGATTTGGAAAGATAGTGACACTGCTTGAATGTTTACACTACCATATACCACATTGACTTGAATACTGGAAAAAACAGTGTTTCACTTATAGTGTTTTCTATGTCTGTCTTGATTAGTTTCTCAAACAGAATACTGTTTTTTACCAGCAAACAAGTTGAATTTCTCACAACAAAATTTACATCCATAAAAATAATAGGATAACTTATAAATCAAGATTACTTTGGAGAAGCAAAAATCTCATATAATATACCACAGGATTTGGAAAAACTGACAATATTTGGATGCTTACGCAACATATTTACAACACATACAATGTTGATGTGTATGCCAGACAATAGAGTACAAAACAGTACACCACACACCATAACAGTCTGGATAGAATTCCTACATTCATGAAAGATATTTACACAAAACAGAAATACTAAAAATGAAAGA
>NW_026320205.1:0-221 GCF_001194135.2 Octopus bimaculoides
TAGTTTGAGAGATGAAACACGTAGGCTACGCCATGCAATAAATGGTTCAAAAAGAGAAGTAAAGAGAATATAAACAGAAGTAAAAAGAAAGAGAATGGGACAGAGAGATAGAGATTTTGAAGAAGTAATGCTTAAGTGAGAGACGTCTATTTAAATGCCTATCACTTGCTGTTTATATTTATCTGTGTGTGTGTGTCTATGTATGTATGTATGCATGTATG
>NW_026320206.1:0-676 GCF_001194135.2 Octopus bimaculoides
TATATACATATATATTAGTAAGCACATAAATGTAAAACAAGGTGGAGAGAAATAGTACTCGATTACCGAAGGTAGAGTGGATATGCTTTTTCAAACATCACAAGAAACTATAACTCAGAGTTTCACGTTTCCGTTCGTCGGAGAGTGGTGATCAAGTCTTGACCACAGCTGTCCGACGACCGGAAACGTGTAACTCTGGGTCACAGTCTTTTGTGATGTTTTTGTGGCTTTACTGAAAAAAAGTACACACACACACACACACATATGCTTAGGCATATAGGGATGTTAGCTTGCTTGTTGCGTGACTAGCGAAAGATATTTCTACACGGCGACAAGAATACAAGGAAATGCGTTTCTTTAGGGACGAATTCCCTTGAGATATTTGTTCGGCAACGAGTTACACTCACTCACTGTTTGTTCTCCCTGTTGGAAACAAACAACAAACGCCGATACACTTCATGAACTGTGACAAAACTGATAAACAACACATCAAACAATAAGAGATAACGTCACAACGATAAAGGATAATATAGGTACTGATAAAAAAAAAACCCATTTTATGCGTTGCAGTTCAGTCATTCATTGTTTGTTTATTTCGTTTCTCTCCCTCCAGCCATTTCACCCACTCTGCCTGCCTGTCTGTCTGTCTGTCTGTCTGTCTGTCTGTCTGTCTGTC
>NW_026320207.1:0-374 GCF_001194135.2 Octopus bimaculoides
CTATCTATCTATCTATCTATCTATCTATCTATCTATCTATCTACAAACACACACACACACTCACATATACAGAGTAGTACCTGTGTATATATATTTATATATATAAGGTAGTACCCGTCAAAAATGAGGCGCTTAGTTTAGGACTTGCGTAGCATTATCGTAAAAAATAATTACATTTTTAGTAAGAAGAGTGTATGTCCCTCCATAAGAAAAACAATTTCTTTTCCACGTAGCATCTATTACAAATATATACGCTATACATCACATGGTTCATTTTCAAAGCAAAACAGAAAAAGAAACAAGAAATGAAGAGAAGAAACAAATCACATTGTATCTATCTATCTATCTATCTATCTATCTATCTATCTATCTAT
>NW_026320208.1:0-509 GCF_001194135.2 Octopus bimaculoides
ATGATAATGCACCAATTCACACAGCTAAAGCTGTTACTGAATGGCACAAGTAACATTCTAGTGAAGTTGAACATTTTATCTGGCTACCACAGTCCCCAGATCTCAATATTATTGAAAATTTATGGTGCATTTTAGAAAAACAAGCAAGGAGTCGATATCCTCCACCATCATCACTACAAGAACTGGAGACTGTTTTAGCTGAAGAATGGACAAAATTCCTTTGGAAACAATTCAAACTTTGTACGAGTCCATACTTCGTAGGATTCAAGCTGTAATTAATGCCAAAGGAGGCCCTACCTCATATTAAAATAAATTTGCTTGAAATTTTAAGATGTTTCCAATAATAATATAGTTTTCAGTCATATGTTATGAAGGTATGATGCTGTGGAGAAAAAAATTGGAGGTAAAAGTTACGGAGATTTAAAAATCGAAAAAACTGTAATTTTAGCCAATAATTTTAGACAGAAATTTTCTGCGTTTAGCGGAGCGGTGTCAACTTTAAGGTTGTA
>NW_026320209.1:0-554 GCF_001194135.2 Octopus bimaculoides
TATGGATATATGCATATATTTATATATTATTTATATTATATTATATATATGTACATATATATATTAATATACGCATTCACCGTTTTATATGTCTGTATGTATGTACGTATGTGTCTATGTGTGAATGTGTATATGTGTTTGTATAAATAGGTACGTGCATTAAATCATTCCAAATGTATTTTTCTACGTAAAGAAATTTTGCAAAAAGAAAAAAATAGTTGAGAAACAAAAAGCTCTTTTTGGGAAAAAGTGGAATGGTGGTGGTGGTGGTGGTGGTGGTAATACGGCGAGCTGGCGGAAACGTAAGCACGCCGGGCGAAATGATTAGTGGTATTTCGTCTTTCTTTACGATCTGAGTTCAAACTCTGCCGAGGTCGACTTTACCTTTCATCCTTTCGGGGTCGATAAATTAAGTACCAGTTGCGTACTGGAGTCGATCTAATCGACTGGCCCCATCCCCTAAAATTTCGAGCCTTGGTATCTAGAGTAGAAAAGAATATTGTCGATGATGTAGGCATTGAGATGAAGAATGAATGTTGACGAGAATGGGAGAT
>NW_026320209.1:3232-4215 GCF_001194135.2 Octopus bimaculoides
GACATCTAACTTCAAATCTCAGAGTTTGAATGCTTCATTAAAAAATTTTAATGCGCCATGTGCTCTGTTTTTGGCGCAAAACAAAACCAGTTGCACAGTCAGAGTCTAACATGACAGTCACGGATTTAAACTGGTAGTCCACACTGACGAGGCTCAGGGTTAAATACGCAAAAGCCAAAACCTGGTTTGTGGATATCTCTAATTGCATAATATTTTATTTTGGGCTGTTAAATATTTTAATTCTTTCTGTTTCCCTCGCATACTGTTTTTCTCTGTTATATTGGTGCGCTACGGTGGATTAATTTAAGACTTAGCTCTTATATCTAGCAGGTATATGCTTATTAAGCATCATTACGCTTCATGCTAATTTATAATTCATAGCTGCTTAAAGCTATTATAACAGCGTTCCACCTATGCACTACTGGTGATATCATCAAATTTACATTTTATCCACAGATGATATGAACAGTAGTGACATCCATCTTCAAATATCAGTGTTTGAATGTTTCATTTATAAATTTATCTATACTGTATATAAAACAGAGATGTGTGTGTATTCGCTTTTTACGTGAAATCGACTTCACCAAATGCTTCCATACTTGTAATGCATGACCTCGGATAAATCTTAGGCTCTTCATTTGATTTTTTAAATTAAAAATAAATAATATTGCTTTATATTTAAGATTCACTTCTTTAAAAAGGTTCCCCAATGTCAACTTCCGGTATTGACGTAACAACCGCAAAAAGCTTCACTCCAGTTTGTGTGTGAGTGTGTGTGTTCGTGTGTATGAGAGAGAGAGAGAGAGAGTAAATACTACATACACACCGCTCTCTCACTCTGTCTCACACACGTACACACGCACACACACACCCGTTGACTCGCTCACACTCTGTCTCTTACAAACACACATACATAAATGTATACAAACATATTTACAAAGACACACGTGTGTATGCGTGCGCGCGTGCGTGCGTGCGTGGGA
>NW_026320209.1:4340-4510 GCF_001194135.2 Octopus bimaculoides
GCTCACACTCTGTCTCTTACAAACACACATACATAAATGTATACAAACATATTTACAAAGACACACGTGTGTATGCGTGCGCGCGTGCGTGCGTGCGTGGGAGGGGTCCCCCACAATCGTTATTTATTTCAATTACTCTTCTGAGGATATTCACGTAAATCATTTTTTTC
>NW_026320210.1:0-336 GCF_001194135.2 Octopus bimaculoides
ATGTGGTTGGTAAGCAAGCTACTTACTACACAGCCACTCCTGCGCCTGTTTACAAAATTTGTTTGCAAAATTTGAAGATGCAGCATTGGGAAGTAATTAGTTGTGAATACTCCAGAATTCCTGCACTTTTACCAATCTCACATAGCCCCATAATTACTGTTGCACACCCTGATTGAAAACCCTTCTGGTAAAACTATTCCATTTCATAGGAAGAGTTGCAATCAAGTAGAAAATATCTCCATGCACCAAATACTCTTTTAATAATCTGCTTATTGCTTTGCTCGTTGTGCATGTGTGAATAGAAAGAGACAGGGAGGAGGTTGTCTTTGTTTTCTT
>NW_026320211.1:0-293 GCF_001194135.2 Octopus bimaculoides
TTCACAGAAAACCAAGAAATCCTAAATTTCACTTCTAAGCTATTAGCATAGTTCTGAGTGCATGTGTGTGTGAGACAAGTGTTGGTGACTATTAAACAATTAATAAGACTTACAATAGTACATTGGCTGTGTTAATATTAGCATATATTCTAATTTGACCCTAAAATACATTTCTTTGGTTCTTACAGACCTTTGTTTAGATGTATACTGTGTCAGATTTAGCTAAATGAAATCCATTTTCCACAACTAATGCTATTGAATTTATCTTTTCAAGAAAATATTCACTTCTATTG
>NW_026320212.1:0-229 GCF_001194135.2 Octopus bimaculoides
TTGTCTTTGAAATTTCGGCTGGTTATCCTCGAGATTGCTCTAATCTGGCCAGCTCCAATGAAGAACTAAGCTAAGAGCATTAGATTCCTTGGAAGAAAGCAGCGAATGTATACGAAAACAAGGACGAAAAAAAAAAGAGAGAAATGTTACACGAATACAAATGTGATTAACAGGACATAACTAAGGACGAATTAAATTAAGCTGGCGTGTGTGGAGGTAAAGCCTTACG
>NW_026320213.1:0-292 GCF_001194135.2 Octopus bimaculoides
TTTTTTTTTTTTTTTTTTTTTCTTTTCTTTGTATCTTCTGAACCTATCAGTCGATTTAATTAAGAATATGGAGCTTGATTGCTTAAAACGTCTTATTAGGTAACTCTAGTACTCTGAGTACAACAAAGGATTCAGTGATGAGAGTCCTATTAGAACCAGTACCGCCTAGCACTGTGTCTGTCTAGGGTTCGACAATATATATGTGTCCGTATAAATACATACACATATATATGAATGTATATATACATGCATATATATTAGTGTCTGTCTGTCTGTCTGTATGTGTATATAT
>NW_026320214.1:0-221 GCF_001194135.2 Octopus bimaculoides
ATTTCAGAAATCTAAATGTAAACTATGAACGAGAGTAACCAGCGTCCATACGTTGATATGTAATGTGGGGAATTGACAGCAAACAACACCAAAACGAACCTTTGTTCTGGGAATATGTGAAGAAGCCCAGATTTGATTTCATAGTGGACTGTAAGCAAATGACATCATGAGAAAATAGAAAAAGGAAGACGACAGAAAAAAAGGAAAGAAAAAGAGAGAAA
>NW_026320215.1:0-586 GCF_001194135.2 Octopus bimaculoides
ATATATATATATATGTACATTTATATATTCGTTTTGCAAGTTTCTTGATGTGAAATCTTGTGTTGAAACAGATATTTTTGTATTTGGGGATGGTCATGTTTCCAGTTTAACCAATAAAAACAGATGCACTCTATATTTGGTGTTCACTTGCTTCAGCTTTATTTTATATTAATTGTATTTTGGCCAGAGTTCTTTCATCACACTTCTGTGACCTCATCAGTGGTCCTTTGCTTTCTTCTTTCAGGATGATAATGCACCAATCCACACAGCTAAAGTTGTTACTGAATGGCAC
This sequence comes from Octopus bimaculoides, assembly GCF_001194135.2. Lineage (NCBI taxonomy): Eukaryota > Metazoa > Mollusca > Cephalopoda > Octopoda > Octopodidae > Octopus > Octopus bimaculoides. The sequence continues at coordinate 293 of NW_026320215.1, forward strand.
AAGGAACATTCTGGTGAAGTTGAACATCTTATCTGGCCACCACAGTCCTCAGATCTTAATATTATTGAACATTTATGGTGAATTTTAGAAAAACAAGTAAGGAGTCCATATCCTCCACCATCATCACTACAAGAACTGGAGACTGTTTTAGCTGAAGAATGGACAAAAATTCCTTTGGAAACAATTCAAACTTTGTACGAGTCCACACCTCATAGAATTCAAGCTGTAATTACAAAGGCGGTCTTACTCCATATTACAATAAATTTGTTTGAAATTTTAAGGTGTTTCCATTAT
>NW_026320216.1:0-375 GCF_001194135.2 Octopus bimaculoides
CATGGAAAGCGGACGTTAAACGATGATGATGATGATGATGATGATGTCTGGTCATAGACTGGCCAATGGTTTTGCATCCACAAAAACTTTAGTCTCGTGGACGTCTTGTCAGACTCTAAAGCCAAAGACAAATGTAACTCTTCACTTCTGGGGGGGGGGGGGAGGAATCTGTTACAGTCATTTGGTCATTTGGCTATCAAAGAATAAATAGTCTGGGGTCAGTGTGGATAGTTTATCTCCTTTAAACCAGTATTTTGTGGGCCAAAAGCGAGGGAACAAGGGATGTATCCTTTACACTGCTTTTAAATCATAAGGACCCTTTCAGGCTTAATGTGTGTGTGTATGCATGTGTGTGTGAGTGCATGTGTGTTTGCA
>NW_026320217.1:0-200 GCF_001194135.2 Octopus bimaculoides
TATTTGGGCTGACTTTCAGCATTAAGAAGACTGAAGTTCTATTCTACCCAAAGCTCAAGACATACTCAAGATACAATTGTGATGACTGACACTAATACGCTCAAATGTGTCAGGTCATTTGAATATCTTGAAATACAGTAAACTCTAAGAGTACCCGTGATGATGAAGTCAATGTTAGAGTATCTAAGGCTACGAATGCT
>NW_026320218.1:0-124 GCF_001194135.2 Octopus bimaculoides
CCATATACTAAAACACGTGAGACCGAAAATGCCACAGAAGACCAAATACATGCCTTCTGTAATTTTTTCCCTCTTATTATGTTTTATGCATCCAACCACGTGCTTTCACATACCAACTTTCTCA
>NW_026320218.1:241-351 GCF_001194135.2 Octopus bimaculoides
CTCTTATTATCTTTTATACATCCAACCATGTGCTTTCAAATACCAACATTCTCAACCATTTACTAAAACACGTAAGACCGAAAATGCCACAGAAGACCAAATACAAGCCT
>NW_026320220.1:0-379 GCF_001194135.2 Octopus bimaculoides
TACATACATACATACATACATATATACATACATGCATATATATATATATACAAAGTAAAAGGGTAAAGGTTTATCAATTTATTAATTTGTAATAATTATTCACTCCCTGTTAGTAAACGCAGATTCTCTGCGGTATTGCTTGTCACGCACATGGTAATTTCTTGAGAGAAGGATAGTGGACTGGCTGGCCGAGGTAGATTCGGTTATGCTTTCAGGTTTGTGTCGATGTAGAATGTTCACTCGTTCATGCATGCACAGTTTGCTAGCATGGTCGAATTTACTACTGGAATATCGTATTGATGAAGGAAATTGAGTATTTATCACACATGATCCAGAAACGCGTCTACGATTAACTTCGGAATGGTTAGTTTTCATTGTT
>NW_026320221.1:0-297 GCF_001194135.2 Octopus bimaculoides
GTATGTATGTATGTATGTATGTATGTATGTATATGAATGCATGTATGTGTGTACGTATGGGTGTATGTGTGTATGTATGTATGTATGTATGTATGTATGTGTGTATGTATGTATGTGTGTATGTATGTATGTATGTATGTGTGTATGTATGTATGTATGTATTTATGTATGTATGTATACGTGCAGATCTGTGTGTTTTGTTTTATGTATGTCTTCTATTGCATATGCTTGCATCTCTAGACATGTATGTATGCATGTATGTATTTGTACATGTGTGCGTGAGTATTATATATATAT
>NW_026320222.1:0-526 GCF_001194135.2 Octopus bimaculoides
ACACACACACACACACACACACACACATTCTACTTACACAATCATCATGTAAAATACTGATCTTAGAATCTTAGACGTTTATTCATAGTTGTTTAGATTGGATTAACAAATGTGGGACGAAACTTGATGATGGCGGCTTTTCATCTTCTTATTCTCCTCCTCTCCTTCCTATCCCTTCTGTTTTCTTCTTATTATTATTATTATTATTTTCTTCTTCTTCTTCTTCTTCTTCTTCTTCATCTTCTTCTTCTTCTTCTTCTTCTTCTTCTTCTTCTTCTTCTTCTTCACCGAGCTCGTAGAATCGTTGCTGCGCCGGACAAAATGCTGAACGGTGTTTCTTCCGGCCTTACATTCTGTGTTCAAATGCCGGTGAGGTCGACTTAGCCTTTCATCTTTCCGTGTTCGATAAAATAGGTACCATTCAAGTACTGGGGCGATGTAATCGATTTACCCCTCCCCTCAAAAACAGCTGGCACCGTGCCAAAATTTGAAACCATTATTATTATTATTATTATTATTATTATTA
>NW_026320223.1:0-599 GCF_001194135.2 Octopus bimaculoides
CAATTAACAAATTATTTCATTGATTTGGTCACCGTGATTTGTTTAAAATGGTTTCATTATATAAAAGATGTTTGTTTGATCTCTAAATTACATTTTCTTTCATAAAATGAAATATGTTCTTCCAAAACTATGGTCGGAATCTCTTTAGTCCAGTTATATTACACAGTCATTTAGCTCTATTTTCCATCGATAAACATGCATGCCATTTACCCCTCAATGTAAAGACAAGTATCGATATACTGTAGTTGGAATTCATTTCTGGTTTAATTTCACGTTAAAATCATCGCATCACGAGAAAAATACAATAAGGTAAATTACTGAGAAGGTGCAAATTTATGCCAGTAATTTACAGAGAACGTAGATTCTAAGATTTTTTTATGCACTGTAAATTTAAGGAAAACCAAAATAATCGAACTTCTAAATTCCTTTTCTGTCCACCGTTTATCTGAAGCTTTCCACTTACGAGGAAAAAAAGCAGACTGTTCATTAATTTCCTGTGTAACTTATTCTTTGTTTCAAGAAAGTGGCGAAAATTGAAGATCCGTCTTTAGAAAATTTTCGCTCAGTGATAAATATCGGTGGACAGAATGAGTGGAATT
>NW_026320224.1:0-421 GCF_001194135.2 Octopus bimaculoides
GTGTGTGTGTGTGTGTGTGTGTGCGTGCATATGTAGTTATGTGTCTGTTCAAGTATGTATGTGAGCATATGTAAGCATGTATGCATGTGAATATATATGTGTGTGTGTTTGTGTATGTGTATGCATGGATGTATGTATGCATGTGTGTTTGTATGTATATGTGTATGGAAATATGTATTGTGTCATTCTAAGTACCACTGATAATGCTGTCCAGTAATATTTGTTCCATGATCAGATATCAGAGACTAAATCATGTCAGAGCACCAGTCTAGAAGAAGGCCAGGTAAGGTTCCTTAGCCATGGGAAGGGTGACCTACCTGCACTGCCCTACTGCCATGTGAGTGAGAACAAAGAATACAAAGAGTAGTGAAATATATCCTACAAGAAAAACAAGCAGTGGAAGTCTGCTTTAAGAGAGATT
>NW_026320225.1:0-321 GCF_001194135.2 Octopus bimaculoides
GTTTTCAAATTTTGATACAAGGTCAGTAAGTTCGGGGTAGGAATTAAGTCGATTACATCAACCCCAGTATTCAACTGGTACTTATTCTATCGACCCTGAAAGGATGAAAGGCAAAATCGACCTTGGCACAATTTGAACTCAGAAAGTAAAGATGGGTGAAATACCGTTAAGCATTTTTCTCGGCATGCTAACGATTCTGCCAGCACGGCGCCCTAATAACAATAGTAACAAGAGCACTCAGATAGCGCAAACCTCCGCCAAGGCAACACCCACATCCTCTCAACGATTAGTCAGAGATGATTTTTAAAATGAGAATATCTG
>NW_026320226.1:0-376 GCF_001194135.2 Octopus bimaculoides
TATGTATATATTTATATATGTATATATAATTATATATATATATATATATATACACACACACACACAAAATCAAGTGGAATGACCACCAAAGTGGACTCCTAATATACTAGATATAGACGTCAAATTGCCTAACCAAGAAGAGTGTGTTCTCAAGAAAAAAATTTCAGCAAAACACCAGAATGTAAAAATGAGCAGGACAAATGAAAATATACGAAATAAGAAACGATTAGGAGTCCACGTTGGTGGTCATTCCTCTTAATTTTGTATGTGATATAATTTTTAATCTTCGGATTTTTTCAATATGCTAAGCTACTGGTTTTAATTGGTTAATATCAATTTCTACCCTCATTATTTAATTTTATATATATATATATAT
>NW_026320227.1:0-577 GCF_001194135.2 Octopus bimaculoides
AATTCAGCATAGAATGAATGATAAATAGATTGGATTGTATTTAACTAGAGTATATAAGATAGAAATAGAAGATCAAAAATAAAATAAAAGCTAAAGAATAAAAAAATAAAATAAAAAATAAAATATAAAAGTAATAGAAGTCAAATCGAGAGTAATAGAAATAAAAATACGGATAATAAAGTTAGATACATATATAAATAAGATTTAGTAAAACTGGAATAAAGTAACAAAAGAAATAAAAGAATTGGAATAAAGTAACAGAAGAAATAAAAGAAATGAAATAAAAAAAAGTAAAGAAAAAGAGAAATAAGCAATAGACCCATAAAGTAGAAAAAGAGATAAGGAAATAAAATACTATAGGGCTTAAAAGTATGAAGAACAATTATAATATTAATAATATAATATAATAGTAATAATAATAATCATACAGTGATTGGAAAAATACATTGATTGGAAAAATATTGTGATTTGGGAAATTTCGGTTTATCTACTTGTGTAAATTATATGTCATTGGGCAAATTATATGCAATCTTGGGACTGAAAATGTTTGCGGCTGAAGATAGCTTTAAACCATCCT
>NW_026320228.1:0-389 GCF_001194135.2 Octopus bimaculoides
AGGGGCAAAGGTATGTACCGTCATAGAGGTCAGCTGCCCTGCAGATATAGATATCTGTTTGAAGATCAATGAAAAAGAGGATATCTATGGACAATTGCTTCGGAACCTTCAGCTTCTGTATCCAGACTATGAGGTCATATTCATACCAATAATAATAACTGGAGCGCTAGGTTTTGTTAGTAAATGCTTAAAGAAGAATCTGGATAAACTGGGATTTTCAGAAAGGGAAATTGACCGGCTGATTCGTAGATTACAGGCCCAATCTGTGAGTAGAACAGTAAAATATGCAAGACTTTTCTCATGTTCCAAATGTGAATTTGTGTTAACTACATCCCAAACATGGAGCCTTGTATCTTTGTTGGAAACCGGCTCCCTCCTCAGTGAAAGAT
>NW_026320229.1:0-512 GCF_001194135.2 Octopus bimaculoides
TTTGCTATAACCCACCTTTTACACCAAGACAAAACATATACGTGATAATATTTCAGTTAAAATCAGAATTCATGAGAATCACTGCTTGGTTCTACATCAGGATATTATTATTATTATTATTATTATTATTATTATTATTATTATTATTATTATTATTATTATTATTATTATGTTTATTTTCATTATTATTATCATTGCCTTTGCACAACTTCTAACGCTGAAGATGTATTACGGTGTCAACTGTTCACTACCAGTGAACTAAGGTAACACCTCTTATTTTTCGTGCACCTTCCGGAGTATTCGAGCGGTTCCAAGCAGTGCTGTTTTCTGCAAGTGCTCCACCCTTATTGCAGCCCCTATTTGTTCCATGTACTTTTCAAGATTTTTGCTCACTGTTCCCAGGGCTCCGACAATTATTGGTACTACTACCATCTTTTTCATCGATCACAACTGCTTAACCTACCAAGCTAACCTGTCATATCTGTCGACTTTTCTTTCTTCCTTATCGCATA
>NW_026320230.1:0-417 GCF_001194135.2 Octopus bimaculoides
ATATATATGAGTTTGTATCAGTGTGCATAGAACAATATATTAATCAATGAAATTCCAGCTTAGTCTGATTTTCATGTTTTATTATTCACAATTCTTAAAATTTACAATACTGAAATAAACTAATACTTTCATCGGGTTTATGTAGTGACAGTAGTGTTCCACAATTGACAACTGTGAAAATCAGAATAAGCTGGAATTTCATTGATTAATACACACACATGCACACACAAGTGGGTGTTGTAAAGTTCCTGGTTTTAAGGGTATCATGAAAGTCTTGGTTAGAAGCCCAACCTACTGAGTGCTTTTATAGGGTTTAAAAAAACTGAAGGTTTGCTGAAATAAGTGTGTGAATTTGAGAGGGCAATACATTGAATAAAATCATAATTAACTAATCCTCCTGTATTTTCTTTTACCCAA
>NW_026320231.1:0-229 GCF_001194135.2 Octopus bimaculoides
ATGTGTGTGTGTGTGTGTTTGTGTGTGTATGTGTATGTGTGTATTAGGCATAGAGTGTACACATGCGTACGTATGCACATATGATTGCATATACGTAATTCGGACGCGTAGATGCTTGTTCATCATTATATATATACATAAACATACACACATACACATGTATATACATTTATTTGCATACACACACACACACACACACACACATACACACACATATATATGCATACAT
>NW_026320232.1:0-254 GCF_001194135.2 Octopus bimaculoides
ATACGAGTAGCGTGGTGTAGCGGAGCTCGGATTAAAACATAAGGTGCGTAACTGTGTGTATATCTTTGTGAAGAATATATATACACATTAGCACATATTTGGATAAGTATATTAATATCTATAATACATGCATACGCACACATACACATACATATACCTATACACACAGACACACATACATGCATAGATATATGTATATAAGGGAGAAAGATAGATAGATAGATAGATAGATAGATAGACAGATAGATAGATAG
>NW_026320233.1:0-214 GCF_001194135.2 Octopus bimaculoides
TGGCAAAAGTCTCTTGAGTGGATTTGATAAAAGGAAACTGAGAGAATCGTGTATGAATGTATATATGTATGCATATGTATTTATATATGTATGCATTTGTATGTGTCCGTGTGCGTTTGTGTCTGTTCCCCAACATTCGCTTGACATCCGGTGTCGGTGTGTTTAGTCCTCCGTAACATAGCGATTCGGCAATAATAATATTAGGGACAAAATC
>NW_026320234.1:0-433 GCF_001194135.2 Octopus bimaculoides
CCGAAAAACTCACGCATTCAAACACACAAACAGGCAAACATTACAAGCAAATAAACACACGCATGTACGCACGCACGTACACGAAACTAAAAACGAATACCCATACATGCATACGCATATACACACACACACACGCACACACACATTTGCAAGGTGAAATGAAAGGAATGTGAAAACAATAGAAGAAAAATAAAGAAAGAAAAAAAGAAGGAAAGGATAAAGAAAGAAAAAAAAATGGGGAGAGTAAAGAAAGAAGTGAATGGTTTGCTGTTGAATGGTCTATAATGACCTTTGGTTGAATGGCCAGTAGCTAGATGAGATAAAGGTTGGCTGGATAAATGACATTTTACACGTGGTTCAAGAATTGTGTTATTTATTTATTCAATTATTATCATTATTATTATTATTATTATTATTATCATTATTATTATTA
>NW_026320235.1:0-374 GCF_001194135.2 Octopus bimaculoides
CACACACACACACACGCACGCACACACACACACACACGCACACACACACATATATGGACTGATAAATAGCTGGATGGATGGAAGGACGGATAGAGAAGTACACAGGCTGAATGATAGATAAATATATATACGTACATACATGCAAACATACATACACGCATACACACATGTATACATAAATATATGCATAATACATACATGTATACATACACACATACATACATGTATACATATAAGCATACATGCACACATGCATGCATACATACATGCATGCATACATACATGCATACATACATGTATACATTAATACATGCATAACACATACATGTATACATAGATACGTGCATAATACATACACACATACATACATGTAT
>NW_026320236.1:0-485 GCF_001194135.2 Octopus bimaculoides
AAGGCCAGAATTGGACGAAATTACATGGATTTGGGCCATAGAAGTAAATATCAAAGTAAAGATATATTGTGTTGCTATTATTATAGAAAAAATGTTCATCACATTTGGATATCCTCATATCAATTAAGTTCAAATGCTAGAAAGAAATTCAGGAATTCCCCATTCTTAATTTAAGCAAAATAACAAGAAATAACAAGAAGTGAAGTAAAAATAATATTAAAAATATATGAAAATATAAGCAAATAATATAAAAGAACTCTTCACCAAAGTAATTACACAGAGGGAAATATGGGGGACAAAAGATCTGATGATTTTAAGATTCTATGGAATTCATGGATAACTTACTTCATAAGTAATTTCCTAGATTGTTACATGATGTCCTTCCATAACTATTCGCCAAATCTTCTCAATCACCGCCTCGTTTCCGCTTGTGGATGGCCTACCTGAACATGCCTCACTCACCACTCAGTAGAAGCCATATTTGT
>NW_026320237.1:0-333 GCF_001194135.2 Octopus bimaculoides
ATTATATTTACATGTCTACATAAATCTGAAAGTAATAAAGTATATATCATCGCTTAAATGCGCAAGTGCTCGGGGTGTCCAATTAAGAGAAAGACGAAATGCATTAAAAATTCATAAACAAAAAGTTCATAATTCATATATAAACATTTTAATTTCTTCTATTTAAAAACAAATATACTTTATTTTGAATTTATAATTTTTCCATTATAAACACTGTATAATGATATTTAGTGCACAACGTAAAAAACATAAAGAAGGAAAAATAAATATTCAAATAAAAATAAATGGCTGTGTGGTAAGTAGCTAGCTTACCAACCACATGGTCCCGGGTTC
>NW_026320238.1:0-254 GCF_001194135.2 Octopus bimaculoides
AAGGACCAGAATCGAAGGGCCTTAGAGTCAACCTAGCTAAAACCAAAGTCTTAATAAATAGGAAAGTAGAAAAACACAAACCCCTTTAGGTAGATGGCCCTGCTCAATCTGTAGAAAAGGCGTAGGTAGAAACTCTATAAGATGTACCCAGTGCAAGCTATAGACACATAAGAGGTGCAGCAATATCAAAGGAAGGTTAATTATGAAGTTAGTTTTTGTATGTGGCAGATGTTCAGGAGCAATAAACACTGTAA
>NW_026320239.1:0-264 GCF_001194135.2 Octopus bimaculoides
TATATTATTCATTAAAATACAGAGATGCCTATAATAGGACATCTAACACGCTAGAAAGGAAAATCGGCATTTATTTTATATTTACTGCCGATAAGTTAAAGCGCACATGCGCGGTATATTTTGAAAAATTAAGCGTGTAAACGCGAGTCGTGTTTCCCTATGACTCGTGTTTACTCGCTTGTTCGTGGTACTCTGCTGAAGAAAGTTACCGAAAAAGGTATATTTTTATCTTGCTAAATAACTTGAAACCATGGTACAGAGTAT
>NW_026320240.1:0-275 GCF_001194135.2 Octopus bimaculoides
TAAAAACATTACGGAGGATATATTATAAATAATTAAGATTATTTATGAATGTATGAATGTCCAAACATGTTATAAAATATAAAGAAGAAAAACGTTTATGATTATGAAACAGTCACAATTATAACTAAGAGGGTTTTTAAAAAAACCTTACATGTTAAAAAATAGCAGCCAAAACCACTATAAAGCCATTATATCACTCATATTATTTCTCCTCACGATAAAAACTCTTCGAGTGACATGGCAAATAGAATCCACAACTTGAAAATAACTGGTTA
>NW_026320241.1:0-201 GCF_001194135.2 Octopus bimaculoides
AAATAAGCCAAAACGTTCCCGAAGACGCAAATACCTTCCCTAAGACACAAAAACATTCCCGAAGGAGCAAAAACGTTCCCAAAGACGCAAAAACGTTCCCAAAGACGATAAAACGATAAATCGTTTCCGAAGTCGCAAAAACGTTCCGAAAGACGCATATATGTTTCGGAAAACGCAAAAACATTCTCAAAGACGCAAATA
>NW_026320241.1:211-395 GCF_001194135.2 Octopus bimaculoides
CGCATATATGTTTCGGAAAACGCAAAAACATTCTCAAAGACGCAAATACGTTCCCGAAGACGCATAAGCATTCCCGAAAACGCAAAAAACGTTCCCCATAACGCAAATACGTTTCCAAAGACGCAAGAATGATACTGAAGTCGCAAATACGTTCTCGAAGATGCAAAAACTTTCTCAAAGACGC
>NW_026320242.1:0-266 GCF_001194135.2 Octopus bimaculoides
TATATATATATATATATATATATATATATATATAGCATGGAAGGCGGACGTTAAACGATGATGATGATGATATCATCAAAATCTCAAAGCTATAAGATAATGCATGATTAATTCAAAACAACGTGAATAAATAGGGATATTTGACAGAGTAATCTCAATGCTTAATGGTTAAACCATTGCATAGAGAAATTAGTAGCAACAACATCAACAACAACTCGTTAATAACAACAACCACTCATTACCAATGCCACAACAACCTCAAACAA
>NW_026320243.1:0-589 GCF_001194135.2 Octopus bimaculoides
AATATTTTATTTTTTTATTTCCCACCGGGTCAAACCCTTTAGTTTGACCAAAGATGAATATGCATCATATTCGGCTGTATATTTTTGGGAGAGCGGTTGAAAAATAGTTATGCGATGATGTTTGATTGTGGACATATTTAATCATAACATTGCAAATTTATAATTCCGAGTACCACACTGAGGAGAATAATACGTAAATATAATTTACTTTAAATTTGAAACGCATCTGTGATTAACCAAGGTCATGTAGAGTCATGATTATTTTTACCTCCATAAAAAAGTGTTATTGTCTCAGAGAATTTATGGTAGTTGAAAAGACATTAGCATCTACTTCTAAATCAGTACATGGTGAGGCACTCAGCTACCACCTGATCATAATTATGTATATAATTATAGAATATTTTGTATAATTCACCTAAAAAGAATTTTTGAACATACTGACTCCATGGTAAAATTATTAATTAATTAATTTTACCCTATATTGTTATACACACACACATATATACATATATATGATATATATACATATATATACATATCTATAATTATCTATATCTATCTATCTATCTATCTATCTATCTATCTATCT
>NW_026320244.1:0-297 GCF_001194135.2 Octopus bimaculoides
AATTGGTAATAAAAACAGGACAGTGAAAACAAACAGGAAGGGCTGCTAAGCGTAAACGAAGTGAAGTAGCGAACGAGAAGAAGGAAGCTTGGACATGAGACAGACAAGAATAAGTCTGATTCGTCCAGCTGTATCAGGAGGAAAAGAAGAAACACAAGTTAGGGAAAGAAAGATGGCCGATTGTCACGTGGGAATCACGAGAGAGCAAAGGAGGAAGAGTGAGAGAGAGAGAGAGTGACAGACAGCGAAGGGGAGAGAAAAAATTAGAGAAGGATAACAGAGAAAAAGTGAGAGGGG
>NW_026320245.1:0-2819 GCF_001194135.2 Octopus bimaculoides
ATATATATATATATATATTTGTCCAAAATTACAGAGAAGGAGTAGGACAGAGTAGGAGAAAGAGTAGTAGAAGTGAAAAGAGAAGAGAGAAAATAGTAATTCAGTGAAGGAAAAGTAGTGAGAGTAATAGCCCTGACTGAGAGAGAGTGAGAGAAAGTAAAAGCAATGGAGAAAGGAAGGGGTGATAGACGAATAAGGAAGGAAGGGGTGAAAAAAAAATCAGCGTTTCAACTCTGTGTGAGTATATGTGTGTGAATGTAAAAGGGAGGTATGTGAATGTGTGTGTGTGTGTGCAATGGAAGTGGGATGGTGAACATTCGATGCCGAAAAGAAAAACCAAACAGCATTTCAACTCTGTTTGTGTGTGTATGCGTATATGAATGTTTGTATCTGTGATTATTATCTGAGAAGCAAGCTTCTTACCACACAGCTATGCCCGTGCCATTATTATTACCCTGCGTGTGTAAGTGAAAGCAAGGTATTGTAGCCACCCATCTTCGTCTGTTTGTGTGTTTGCAAAATTACAGGAAAACGGCTGAACGGATTTTCACCAAATGTGGTAGAAACACTCAGTAGGTGAGTGGCTCAAACTCATTATTTTGGTTTGATTATCTTCAAAACTGGCGGACGGGTGAATCAAAATGTTCTTCCTTCTTTGTTACATACACAAACGACAAGCAGAAGAAATAACACTTGATGTCATTTTGTTGAAATCTGAATTCATCTGAGAATATATTTATTAAATTAAATTTTATTTTAACCCTGTGCATGCACAGGGTATGCATCGTCCCTCCAATGCCCCTTTGTTTTTTTTTCATTATTATAAACGCAAGCCAGGGATCATTCTTAAATAATTTTCAGTTCTTTTTTTTTTTATCATTCCAAGTTCTCCTACAATCACTGGTATTGTAACTGTCTTCAGGTGCTACATTTTTCCTATTTCAATCAGCAAATCTCTATATTTTCTGAGCTTATCAAATTCTTTTGCCGAGATACTATGATCACAAGGTGTGCTTATGTCAATCAATAAACAAATTTTATCGTATTTGTCTTTCACAAGAATATTTGGTGTATTAGCTTTGATGGTCTAGTCTGTACGTACTGGAAAGTCCCAAAGAAATGTTACATTTCCTTCCTCAGTTACAGCCTCAGGGTGGTGCTTGTACAATTTGTCAGCAGTTTTGATTTTATAATGCCGACATCCTATCCAGTGTAGATATTGGCCAACTGGAATGACAAAGGATTGTGGTAATTGCTGGCAGGCAGTTCTTGAGAAGAGCCACCCGCCTGGATGGCCATGGAGACACCAATTTTTAAAATACTAATCTTTAATTAGCTTTTACTTGTTTTACTCAATGGGCTGTGGTCATGCTGGGGCACTGCATTGAAGGGTTTAATGAAAAGAAATTGACCCCAATACTTTTATTAACTCTGATACTTCTATCATTCCTTTTTCTTGAACTGCTATGCTACAGGAATGTAAACAAACCAATGCTGGCTGTCAAACGATGGGATAGACAAATGCAAACACAAACAAACACACATACATACATACATACAGGCGCAGGTTGCTGTGTGGGAGTTTACTCCCAACGCCATGGTTCCGGGTTCAGTCCCACCACGTGGCACCTTGGGCAAGTGGCTTCTACTATAACTTCGGGCCAACCACAGCCTTGTGAGTGGATTTGGTAGATGGAAACTGAAAGAAGCCGTCATATGTGTGTGTGTGTTTATATATGTGTGTGTATATATATATGCACATATGTATGTCTTTATATACATACATACATGTATATATATATATATATATATATATATATACATACACAGAGTGGCCCAAAAGTAGGTTTTACAGTTATTCAATTATCTCTTTCGCATTCATATATTAACAGTTTAGATTTTGATTATAAAAAAAAAAAAATGAAACCATTATTCTATGCTAATTTAGTTAATTTTGTCAAACTCCCTTTTCAGTTTGTAAGATAGAAAATTTAAATGCAATAAAATGTTGCGAAAGAAATTTAAAGTGGCCTACGTGATAACTGTAAACCTACGTCTGGGCCACCCTGTATGAACGTATGCATTCTGTGTGAGTGATTGTGTATTACTTCATTGTCTTTACATTCCCACTAACTGTAAAACAAAACAGACTTTCCATCAATAGAAGCAGAATCTCACAGGTGCAGTCAATCATAAAAACACAAGGGGCAGGGACGCAGAGTCTGGATGTGTCTTGACATGTTGTGTAATCTTTTGTAAACAAACAAAAACCACTTGTATGTCAGAGCCGCTCATTGTTTCAAAGGATCAAGGATTATTATGGCCTCAGTTGGAAACAGGTTAAGTTTGGTGACAGGAAGAGCACCTGGCCATAGAATATCTGCCTCCGCACATTCTGTCTGACCCATGCAAACATGGAAAAGTGGACATTGAAACAACAACAATAATGAAGTAGTTGTATGCTGTCAACTTAACGTGACTGTCCCCTGAAGGGAATAGTACTACTGTTGGTGAGACCTAGGAAGCTGCACCACTTCCTGTCGGCCTTGACACATTTCCTGTGTCCTTATGTTTACAAGGGGGAGACAAGCACTTCCACCCAGCTAAGCCTGCATCCAGAGACTAGTTTCTGAGTTTTTGCTCATCATCAGTCTGAAGTAGCATGACCTGCTAGTCAAAGATGCAGTGCAGCTTCCAAGGTCTAACCAACAGTAGTATTATTCCCTTCAGGGGACTGTCACATTAAGTTGACAGCATACCACTACTCCTTCGTATCATTACTGTATAAATCTCTCTGAGAGATTTAGAAATGTATTATT
>NW_026320246.1:0-380 GCF_001194135.2 Octopus bimaculoides
TATATATATGTATGTACGTATGTATCTATCTATCTATGTTTCTATGTATTTATACATGCATGTATGTATGCACGTAGATCTCCGTAGATATATAGAACATTTATTTAGCAACTTTACAAGATTACCTTTATGGAACATCATCTCATTCAAACACAAGTAAAGATCACCGAAGCTGAAAAAGCAATGTTGAACATATAGGGTATTTGAAATTATAAGTGGGTAAGCTAAAAAGTGCGGCAAAAACCAGTAAAATAATAGAATGTTTGTTGTGTGTAAATACGTATATATCTACATATATATATATATGCATATGTATGTGTATGTATATATATCTATGTATATATATATATGTCTGTATATATATACAAATATATGTATAT
>NW_026320247.1:0-417 GCF_001194135.2 Octopus bimaculoides
GGGGCGGAAACCCACGCCGGCATCTCTTCAGTTATCGAGCCATCGAAAAAGCTGATATGAAAATGACCGTTAATAGAAAGGGAAATTACTGTGTGATTGACCATTATTAAGACAAAAGAGCTATTAGAATGACCGCTAAATAAGGGGAGGGAGTAAAGGTAAGGGAGTAAAAATGTTCATAGCAATCGCGTAAGCGCGCATGTCCATACATACACATTCGCGCCCGCACACCCACGTATATGTGCCTATATGCATATACTTATCCACCCTCACTTGAAACACACACAGGCTCACCCACACATTCGCCAAAAAATCTATACATACCCGCATACACGCTGGCACACGCGCAAAAAAAGGTTCACACACGCGTCTATATACGCACATGCACAAGAAAAAACAGAGCTAAAGGCAAAATAC
>NW_026320248.1:0-278 GCF_001194135.2 Octopus bimaculoides
ATTCAATATATATTTTAACGTGATTTTATGATGAAGAAAAAGACAGTTGCAAAAAAACTGTTACAGATTATAATAAGACATTTTGCTGATGTTGGTACTTTTGTTGTTTTTAGGACATCTTTATTGGTTTATGTGGGTGTGGGGAGGTGCCAATCTTTCGAAAGCTACAATATATATACGTATTTTGATCTGCTTATAGTAACTATGGCACCAAAACTTTATATTTCTTTGAGACGTTATCCATTTTTTTCTGTAATACTCTGGCTATAAAATATATA
>NW_026320249.1:0-281 GCF_001194135.2 Octopus bimaculoides
CGTACGTTTTCGCACACAAGCATATACATTCACTCACATATACATTAGACACACACATACACACATGCAATCGTATGCATACACGCGCGTACACTAGCATACGATGCGCATCCTTGTATACGCATGTGTACATACATATATACGTGTGTAGATAAGCATACATTCACAAGTGGACGTCAATACATACGTTCATGTATACGCGCATACATATACACATAACCCTCTGTCTATACTAACAAAAATAGATACGTACACGCATACACACACACACACATATATAT
>NW_026320250.1:0-703 GCF_001194135.2 Octopus bimaculoides
ATATATACATATATATAGATATATACATACATATATATATACATATATATTCATATATATATACAAATACATATATATACATACATAAGATCATTATAAAATCCCTGTGCAATTTTAAATATTAAGTCTTTATAAATTTAATTATTTTATATTGCACTGAATTAATCTGTAATGAACTTTTACAAGCTTGAAGCACCTATTTCATCATCATCAATCAAAATATTTATTTTAATTGTTTATTAATTTTTTTTTTCAATTAGTAAATCAATTTATTTTAGAAAGACATATAAAGGCGATTGTTTATTCGATCAAATCTCGTTCTCTAGATGACCTACGGGCAATAACAACAATTGTGGTCGAGTGTGTAACTGAAAACCATTTCCAAAACGTATATCTTGAATTTTAAAATCGCATCATGGTTTGTATCGGAAATGGTGGCAGACTGGTTGGAAATGAACGAACTGAAGATAAATCTGCTTAAAAAGATGGTAAATTGTTTCGCATAACCTTTTCACAGACCAATTCTAACGTATATAGAACAACAAAAGTTTATATTTGAACTTAAACGACTTTATAATGGTTTCAAATTTTGGCACAAGGCTAGTAAATGGGGGAGGGGCTAAGCCGATTACATCGAGCATACTGTTTAACTGGTGCGTACATCGATAGATAGATAGATAGATAGATAGATAGATAGATAGAT
>NW_026320251.1:0-397 GCF_001194135.2 Octopus bimaculoides
AAAAGCACCCACTGCACTCTCGGAGTGGTTGGCTTTAGGAAGGGCATCCAACTGTAGAAGCTCTGCCAGATCAGATTGGAACCTGGTGCAGCCATCTGGTTTGCCAGTCCTCAGTCAAATCGTCCAACCCATGCTAGCATGGAAAGTGGACGTTAAACGATGATGATGATGATGATTATTATTATACCATGAAGGTCAACTTTGCCTTTCATCCTTTCAGGGTCGATAAATTAAGGACCAGTGAAACACAGGAGTCAATGTTATCAACTATCCCCCTCCTCCAAATTTCAGACTTTGTGTCTTTACAGTTCTATATTTAAGAGATGAGATATTATGTACATTATTTACATTTACATTTGACGAATATTTGTCCTCATCTTGTTTGTTGTTAACACAA
>NW_026320252.1:0-239 GCF_001194135.2 Octopus bimaculoides
AACGATAGATATATACAATTAGATGAACTGAGGTAGGAATAAAAGTAATATATGTCATTATTGTGAATTGTTAAAGAGATTCACAGCATACCGGTTTCGTAAATTACTGTTCACTGACTTTGAATGCGCGGTGATATTTGTGTGTGTATGCGTGTGTGTGTGTGTGTATGTACGTATATGTATATATATATATGTATATATATCTATATATATATATATATACGTATATATATATATAT
>NW_026320253.1:0-319 GCF_001194135.2 Octopus bimaculoides
CACATTCCTATAGATATGTACATATCCAACCAAGCATATATATCTATATGTCCATAAATATATATATAATATGAGGAGTTTAGTTCACTTGTGATCTAAACAAATAGGTACGCTGTGTAAGTACTATAATTGGTCATCTGTTAGGTTCCAAGTTCAAACCTGAGGTAAGGATCCGTAGCAGGCTTCCGAGTTAAACGTTAGAAGTAAAAGGACAATAAAAACCAAGGGAAGACGAATATCTCAAATCCGTTATTCCGTGAAGGTATAGGCCCTTAATGCTAATCCCAGGTACTATTATTACTACTGCTACGACTAAGAA
>NW_026320254.1:0-445 GCF_001194135.2 Octopus bimaculoides
GTCAACGTCTTTATGTAACTAAAATCTCCAACAAACGGTGGGAAATATTTCTTCTGGACAATGGAATTAACAGCAACATCTTCTTGTCATCACTGTCTGGAATGTAGAGGAGGTGATCACTTTACAGGTTAATTAAACTTGGTTAACGTTACAAAGGAGTTGACAGTTTTCACCTTTTGATTTACATATTAAGATCACACATGAAAGAAACATAGCATTAAATTATTCTCTGAAAATAGTGACGCAAATGAACGCAAACATATTCATAGAAATGGAAAAAAAACTATTGTGGTGATATACACAACAAATTATTCTCTCAAAATGGAGAATTTAACTAAACCAAAAGGCTGTGAAACAAGAGAGAAACCATATTCCTGTGATATCTGTGGTAAATCATTCTCTTGTAATAGTAACTTGATTCAGCACAAACGTATGCATACAGGTG
>NW_026320254.1:603-2545 GCF_001194135.2 Octopus bimaculoides
GACTATACACAAACGTACACATACAGGAGAGAAGCCTTATCATTGTCTAACTTGTGGTAAGTCGTATTCTACCTTCAATGTATTGAAAAGACACCGACGCATTCACACTGGGGAAAAACCATATCATTGTGATATCTGTGGTAAACAATTTTGTCAAAAGAATAAATTGATTGAGCACTCATACATTCATACAAGTGAAAAACCACATTGCTGCGATATATGTGGTAAATCATTTTCTCTAAAGAGTTCCTTGACTATTCACAAACGTATTCATACTGGAGAAAAACCATATCACTGTGATGTCTGTAGTCAATCATTTTCTTCTAATAGTCACTTGATTCATCACAATCGTACTCATACTGGGGAAAAACCATATGAATGTGATATCTGTGGTAAATCATTCTCTTGTAATAGTAACTTGATTCAGCACAAACGTATGCATACAGGTGAGAAGCCATATCAGTGTGATATCTGTGGTAAATCATTCTCTTCTACTAGTAACTTGATTCAGCACAAACGTATGCATACAGGTGAGAAGCCATATCACTGTGATACCTGTGGTAAATCATTCTCTTGCAGTAGTCAATTGACTATTCACAAACGCATTCATACTGGGGAAAAACCATATGACTGTGATATCTGTGGTAAATCATTTTCTATACATTATTCCATGATTAAGCACAAACGCATTCATACTGGGGAAAGACCATATCAGTGTGACATCTGTGGTAAATCATTTTCTGATAATAGCACTTTAACTAGTCACATACGTATACATACAGGAGAGAAGCCATATCATTGTGACATCTGTGGTAAATCATTTTCTGATAATAGCACTTTAACTAGTCACAAACATATACATACAGGAGAGAAGCCATATCATTGTAATATCTGTGGTAAATCATTTTCTGAAAATAGAATGTCTCACAAATGTATTCATACACTTGAGAATCCCTATCATTGTGATATCTGTGGTAAATCATTCTCTTTTAATAGTCTACTGATTCGTCACAAACGTGTTCATACTAGGGAAAAACCATATCACTGTGATATCTGTGGTAAATCATTCCCTTATGAAATTAGCACATATCACAAACGTATTCATACAGGAGAGAATCCCTATCATTGTGATATCTGTGGTAAATCATTCCCTTATGAAAGTCGCCTGTTTCATCACAAACGTATTCATACTGGGGAAAAACCTTACGAGTGTGATATCTGTAGTAAATCATTTTCTAAACAAAATAACTTGGCTAAGCACAAATACATTCATACTGGGGAAAAACCTTATGAGTGTGATATCTGTGGTGAATCATTTTCTAAAAATGGTATTTTAACTAAGCACAAATATATTCATCCAGGTGAGAAGCCATATCCCTGTGATGTCTGTGGTAAATCATTCCCTTATAATAGTAACCTGATTCGTCACAAACGTATTCATACTGGGGAAAAGCCATATCAGTGTGACGTCTGTGGTAAATCATTCACTCAAATGGGTGCCTTGACTAAACACAGATGGACACATACACAAGAGAAGCCATATCATTGTGATACCTGTTAAATCATTCACTGTAAAAAAAAAAAAACGCATCCATCCACATTGGGTGTTCGCAAACATGTAACTGTATCAATGACAAAATGCATTACATAAAAACAATGAAGACTGTTTTGTCTGCTAAAAGACTGTTCGTCCACTTGTCAATTTGGACATCACCTACTTCAGTCCCGGATTTGTGATCATTTGTAAAAATATTGACTCTGAGGTAACTTGATGACTGAGAATGTCTGGTTGGATTTCAAGGAATTTGTTAAAAAACGATGAATAAAAAGTTAGATTGTAACCATTTCCCGTTCGTTATGTTACTCTATATCTAGACACTGTCTCCTCTATACCTTAACCCTTTAGTGTTCACATTATTCTGCCATAATTAATGCTTTTTTA
>NW_026320255.1:0-426 GCF_001194135.2 Octopus bimaculoides
TCACCAGATATCAATAAGTCCTGAGGTCAGTATAATTAATTAAACCCTTGAAAGAATGACCGCAGGCCAATGGCCGAATCTAGTAAAAGATTCCAAAGCAGTTGGCAAATTGTATTGAAGAGATCAGAAAAGCCTACTCAGAAGGCCTCCATAACAATGGAAGAATGATTTGGTTTGGCAATTTGGGACAAGATGGAAAAGAATGGTGCAATCAAGAAACAAATGGAAGCATACTGTGACCAGCGTTGTATAGCATTGATAGTTTGGTTGATTGTACCCACACAAGTAATTCCCGGGAGTGCCTCCGGATTTAAACATTCCCTGGTTGCTTGGATACTTCAGACTACCCCAGAAAAATTAAAGCAATCCTATCATTTACCTATATATCATCATCATCATCATCATCATCGTTTAACGTCCGCTTTC
>NW_026320256.1:0-308 GCF_001194135.2 Octopus bimaculoides
GTGTGTGTGTGTGTGTGTGTGTGTGTGTGTGTGTGTGCGTGTGTATTTATCTATATATATAAATATAATATTGCACATGCAGTGGACCAATTAAATTGATTTAGTAAGGGAAAGAAGGGCAGTTAACAGCATAATTGATTACGATTATCGTTTGTTGTATTTTCAAAAAACAAACTAGACTCAACAATCTAAAATATTCATTAAATTTCAACACGGACAAAATATATCAATTTGTAATACTTATACAATTGAAACGTGTATTAGTATTGTTCGCATAGGTGATAATATATTTAGGAATAACAACAGCA
>NW_026320257.1:0-610 GCF_001194135.2 Octopus bimaculoides
ATGGCCGCAGTCAAATGACTGAAACAAGTAAAATAGTAAAAGAGAAAGAGTTATAATATATATATATATACATATAATAGGGATAACCACTAAGTGGACATCCATTATGCTAGAAGTAGATCACTTACGATCTGATCACTAAAGATTATTCTCAAGAAAATTCAGCAATCACCAGAGCGTAATCGAGCAAGACAAGTGAAAATATACAAAATATAAAGAATTAATCATAGACCGGTTTCGCTATTAACGAAATTACTTACGTAATTGTCCGTAGCTCATCAGTACGATGATTCTTTTCAATATAATTTGCATAAATATACACGTCTGCATAGAATTAATATAATTTGCAGAACTATACACGTCTGGATAAAATCAGACATGTATATATTTCTACAAATTACATTGGGGTTATGTTTCAAATATCTTCGTTTTAGCGCGCCAAAAACCGGAGATAATTCTGCAGAAGATAATTCACTGCACTGAATATTGCCACTTTATCCCTATTATGTATATAATATATTTTTCTGAATTCTCAGATTTTTTTCAATATGCTAGGCCAGTGGTTTTAAATTGATATTAATCAAATTAATATTCAATTTCTTACCCTTAT
>NW_026320258.1:0-207 GCF_001194135.2 Octopus bimaculoides
ATATATATATACACGCGACCACACATATGTGTATATATATACGCACAAACACACACTCACACATATATACATATATATGTGTGTGTGTCTATGAATATATGTGTATACATATATGCGTGTTTATTTGCCTATGTACTATCACCATCACTATACACTACTGTCTCTCTCTCTCTCTCTCTCTCTCTCTCTCTCTCTTTATATATATAT
>NW_026320259.1:0-370 GCF_001194135.2 Octopus bimaculoides
TAAACAAATGGTTATGTACAAGTCCAGGCAAGGTTTTCTGAAGGAGACGAACGGTCGCCCGTGCATACCGATTCGTCTAAGGAGAAGGCAAAACCGATAACTCGCCAGTCATCGAAGGCATAGTCTAACATGTTACCATTGACGCTATGTCTAAAAAGTACGCTAGGGTTCATTTAGCGACACCAGTTCATTAGCCAAAACTCTCCGTGGAAGTAAAGGTTTTATGGTGGTGGAATGAAATTTGGTGATTCTAGATTGGATTGACAGGTTGAATAAGTGGGCAGGGGATATTTACCGTGCCCTTGATATATGTTTTCTTGGACAATACTATGCTGATGAGCGGAGTCTAGATTCATTCTAGTAATCGCGA
>NW_026320260.1:0-318 GCF_001194135.2 Octopus bimaculoides
TATATATATATGCATGTATATGTATATATATATATGCATGTATATGTATAGATATATATGCATGTATATGTATATATATATGCATGTATATGTATAGATATATGTATGTATATGTATATATATATAAATATTACATACCATTATTGATGATACCATGTGTGCTGTGACTTCCATTTTCTACAATAAATGGACATGTTGCTCTGTTAGAAACAATATGGTCTTAAAAACAGACCAATGCTGAACTTATTGGGGTTTCTTTTTTCTCTCTCCCCCCCCCGCTCCCCCTTAAAGAGAAATCACGTAAATTTATTTTCTAAA
>NW_026320261.1:0-215 GCF_001194135.2 Octopus bimaculoides
GAGAAGTTTGATATTGTTAAGGGGACAGTGGAATTATTTCTACAATTACTCAGTTCTGGTGGTGCATAGATATTCCTGTTATGGGTATTTGCAATAGAAATATTACCGTTTTGTATATGGTAGTTTAAGAACTATTATTAGTATTGTGCTTATTGAATCTACTCTCAGAATCTAAGATTGAACTAGAAATAATGCAGTTATTAATTACATACATA
>NW_026320261.1:1714-1999 GCF_001194135.2 Octopus bimaculoides
TACTTTCCTCTCTCTCACTTGACCTTTACTACTGAAGTTGTTTTGACTACACTTGCACCTTCACAATTTCCAATGCTGGCATGGGCTGGATTAGAAACTTTTCATTTGACATAGGTTTCTCCATGATGGTATGATTGGATAAGTCCACCACGTAGCATATCACCACTTATCTCATTCATTTTCTCTGAGGTCAAATATATAAAAATTCCATCTTACCACTTTGTCTTCCGTTTGCTCTCCCCCAGATGCCTCTCTTTTACAGTAAAAATACAATGAGTCTCCACC
>NW_026320261.1:5638-5854 GCF_001194135.2 Octopus bimaculoides
TTCTCCATACTAGCTATGAATATTTCCTACTGTTCATCACTTATGTATGAATTTAGGGTGGAACCTGTTGTAAAATGGTTACACTAAGACAAATAGACGAAAGTACTTTTTGCAATGCCTGTACAAAGATCTGAATTCTTATTCAACCATTTGTGATCCTACACCATACAGACATGGTGACTGTAACCATTTATTATTCAAAAGTAAGCAGAAAGT
>NW_026320261.1:5890-6287 GCF_001194135.2 Octopus bimaculoides
TTTTACTCAGGGAGTTTTTGAAAATGATTTTATATTAACCTTGATTCTGTTTTTAGAAAGACATGACATATTAAAAGACAAAAAATAATGATGTAAATCAGTCATTAATTACATCAGTGTTGTGACTATTATTAATGACATTGATAACATAATTTAGTTTCTTAATTCTTTGTTCTCATCAACAACATTTTTTAAAACCTAGATTTCGTGCAAAATGTTTTGAAATTGGATCATCTTTGATATCTACAGTAAATGAAAGAAATATAGAAGGATTTGATATTATTTAAAAGCTACTTAGGAATTCAACTGTCATCCAAAGTAGTTTTGAATATAGTTGTGTCAATTGGTTTCGTATGTTAGCTTCGTGGGGCACAACTCTTTTACACGTAATGGAAAG
>NW_026320262.1:0-209 GCF_001194135.2 Octopus bimaculoides
GTGTATGCATTGGTGTTTGTGCGTGTATGTGTGCGTGCGCGTATGTGTGTATGTGTGTGCTTGCGTGTGTGTGTGTGCGTATGTGTTCGGAATTTCTGCAAGACACCTGATGAAAGCTGGAGGGTATATCAGCCGAAACTTTGTGATAACAAACAGGAGGAGGACAAATATCCGTCAAATGTAAATAATGTAAATAATGAATAATAAGA
>NW_026320263.1:0-442 GCF_001194135.2 Octopus bimaculoides
ATAATAATAATAATAATAATAATAATAATAATAACAATAATAATATACTAATAACAAAGTGGGAACGCCTGCATTGCAGATCGGTAAAGAGGAGATGGGAAATTCTATAATTGGCCCGAGATAATCTAATTAATCTGTTCCTATTTAATAATCACAGACACACACAAACATACTCATACATAAACACATACACGTACGCATGCACTCAAACAGACATACGAACACATACACACACACACTCATACATGCATCCATACAGACAACCACAAACACACATGCACCATACAGAGAGGGCTATATCTGAGTGCGTATACACACATATATGTATGTATATATATGCATATATACATATATACATATTTATTGAAATATATAGACACACATATATATATGCATATATGTATGTATATAAATATATATATATATATATATATATATATAT
>NW_026320264.1:0-461 GCF_001194135.2 Octopus bimaculoides
GTCTGGCTTCACCTCTGTTTGCCTCACCCCTCTCCACCACAACACATAGCCCATCACAGCCCATAACACCACACGCCCCCTTGATCTATAGATCATTCAACCGGCTCTCCCACTCACTCCTCGCTCCCGAACTACCTTAATTGGTTTCATAATCAGCCAACCAGGGAGGAGGGTACCGCTCCCTCTGTGGTCGCTGTGCGACCCTGGGACTGGCCTGAGTTCCTGGCACGCTGCCTTCATCATCTTGCCTACTGCTGCTGTCTTTATCATCCTGCCCACTGTAGCTGGTTCCATCCTCTGAAGTACTGACAATCTTCCGCACATCCAAAACATGGCGAGGCATACCATCGACTGAGACGTTGTTCTTTGAATTGATGGAGGTTATAGTTCCTTTCCCCAATTGTGATGTGTACCGTGCATTTGGGGGTTTTACCCAAACTTCTTCCCCGATCTGCACGAAA
>NW_026320265.1:0-217 GCF_001194135.2 Octopus bimaculoides
ACAGATGATAATGTTTCTCTAAAAGAAACAGAGAAACTTTCAAAATACAATGATCAGGAAATAGAGGTAACTCGAATGCCGAGTCTAAACACAGAAGCAATTCCTATCATAGTAGGCATATTAGGTATGATAAAAAAATCAGACAAATACATAACACAAACACCAGGACTAATGAGTATATATAACATACAGAAAATAGCACTACTAGGCACTGTAC
>NW_026320266.1:0-482 GCF_001194135.2 Octopus bimaculoides
ATATGTATGTATGTATGTATATACATAAACATATTTATATATCTATATATGTGCGTGTGTGTGTGTGTTATATATGTGTGTATATATATTTAGATATAGATATAAACATAGAGAGAGATATACATATATGTATGCATATATATACTATGTATATACATACATACATATATATATGCATACATATGTGTATGTATATATATATATATATATATGTGTGTGTGTGTGTGTGTGTGTATGTGTGTGTGTGTGTGTGTGTGTGCATATATATATATATATATACACACAAATACACACAAACACAAACACGCGCGCAAGCACACACACACACATATCACTTACAGATGTTCATATATATATTCAAACGTACACAGTAAAAGCCAGATACCCATATATAAAATAAGTGGCATGCACACGCATACATAATACAGACATACATAGATAAATACGTATGTAACTTAAAGATTATATTAACTGCATACACA
>NW_026320267.1:0-195 GCF_001194135.2 Octopus bimaculoides
ATACACACACACACACACACATACACACACACATGCAACATTGTGCAAAACACAGACATACAACTACATATATATACATGTCACAAAACATACACCTATACGCATGTATACAACACACAAGCACACACATACATACAACAGACATAAACATATATACACACATACATACAACATGCACACATATATACAACACAT
>NW_026320267.1:387-560 GCF_001194135.2 Octopus bimaculoides
ACACACACACATAAACATATACACACACATACATACAACACAGACACATACATACAACACACACACACAAACATATACACACACATACATACAACAGACACACATACAACACACGCACAAACATATACACACAAACCTACTACCAAAATTTCATGCTAATTTATACTCCAAAC
>NW_026320268.1:0-268 GCF_001194135.2 Octopus bimaculoides
TCGTTACCACTAATTTTTATAATTTCAGCATTCGTTTATTATTCTTTTCAAACTTCTTTGATTCTTCAATCTAATGTAATCCACACTCTAGAAACGTATTTCTGCAAAATGTCATCTTAAAATATGTGTCAAGAAAGGGAGCTGATGCAGTTACGCACCTCACCTTCAAAAGTGCATTTTTTAAAAATGATTTCTTCGGATTCCTAGTTAAGGTAAAGGTGCACTTGTAAAAATTTAACGTGTCTGTGTGTATATATATATATATATA
>NW_026320269.1:0-711 GCF_001194135.2 Octopus bimaculoides
TCAAGAGAGGGTGAGAGAGAGGCAGCTAGAGAGATAGACAGACAGACAGACAGACAGAAAGTCAGATAGAAAATTATTTTGAGAGAACCTACATGTGGCATGTAATCTGTGGAGCGTCTTGTTGCTGATTGTTAGGTTTAATCACGTGACGGCTTTCGGATCAAAGATTCTTCAGCAGAGGTTCTTTCTTTTTGCTTTTTATTTTATCTTATTGTGATCATTGTTAGTTCTGGTCAAAGTCTCGGAAGCAGTTGATGTGCTTCCAGCCTTCAAGCTCATTTCGGTGGTTAAGGCTGGGTAATTTATTCCTAATGAAGTGTGTCATCGTGATTCTGGGGTTGACTGCGACCCTCCCCACTCACTTGGATCTGTTCCCCACTCTCCAGTACAAGGGTAGTCATATCCCCACCACATTGCTGATGGTGTTGGAACACGGCATTGGGTGGTGTGGCCTTGTAGAGATACTCCTTCCCTCCTCTAACGTGCAGCTGTCTTTTGGGTGTTCCCATGTATATCTCCCTCCAAGATCATGTCATGTGGTACACCTCATGAGATGTAAAACAGCGCTGGACGCTCTCCGTTGGCTGCCTTGCAATCATTGGACAATGGTTCCAGCAGCATATGTCCGGTGCGTTGTTGGTGAGTGAAAGAGAGTGTCTAAGGGTGTGGCTTTGTCTCATGATTTTGAAGAGGAGACCAGATCTTTAGATC
>NW_026320269.1:721-1990 GCF_001194135.2 Octopus bimaculoides
AGGGTGTGGCTTTGTCTCATGATTTTGAAGAGGAGACCAGATCTTTAGATCGGGATGTCAACCTCCGTGCAGTGAGCGAGAATGCCCTACAACCGTATCACTTTTCTTGGCAAACCTATCGGGAACTCTTCTACTTGTCTTTTGGTGATCACCTCAACCCATCTACTTCTGGAGTCCAACAAGGTGGCTCACTTAGTCTTGCTCTATTCGTATTGGTTATTGGCAATGTTACTAAGATGATAGCCGACCGAGACTTAAGTATCTGGTACCTCGATGACGCTTGATTGGGAGGCCCTCCTGACGAGTTGCTTGCAACTGCGAGGACAATGATTGAGGAAACAGCCTCAAATGCAAACTCCAGCTCCTCAAACATCCAGCTTCACACGAGCAGATTGTTAAACTATTTGTTGATTGCCCCTCGCTCTATCGTGATTTATCCTTCGCCAGCCCGAGGCTATAGTAGAAGACACTTGCTCATGTTGTCACACAGTGGGACTGAATCCAGAACCTTGGGGAGCAAGCTCCTTACCATATAGTCACACATATATAAAACACACACATATATAAAACACACACACACACACACACACACACACACACACACACACACACACACACACACACACACACACACGCGCGCGCAGACACAATATGTCAAACAGGAGTATTCAATAATTGTATATTTGTTTAGTTCATCAATTTACATCTCTTATGGCCAAGTTGCACTCAATCATTTGGTAGAGAGTAAAGGAAACAATTGGGGGTGGCATAACAGTCTCAAGCTTTTGAAGGTGACACCTCAGTACTGTCTAAATAGACTGTGACTAAAAGTTCGCAAAATATGAAACGAATTTGCACTTACTTCTGTTTATTTCAGTGTAAATGTCACCTTTGAGGTAACGCAAGCCTGCATTGGTATGGTTATGAGTTGACATGTAGCAAACTTTCGAATGAAAGGTGTAGTCAAACGATTGACAGGTTGGTTCTGCTTCACATCCGTAGAAACACTGCATGTAATGAATGCCATACGTGACACCCAAATTATTCTTACCAGGAATGCAACCGTTGTAAACGAAATCCACAGGACATCTTCCTGAAGGTATAAAACAGATAAATGAACGTTTTGGCTCGGTTTTCATAATTGTGGTGGGCTGCTTTTATGGTGAAGTGTTTTATTGATTTGGATCAATCAGAAATCGTAAATATATAAAATTATTGGGTAAAAATATAATAATAATAATAATAATAATAATAATAATAATAATAATA
>NW_026320270.1:0-276 GCF_001194135.2 Octopus bimaculoides
TTAGGACTGTTGTATAAATGTGAATTGTTAAAAGGCAGAGTATTGGTGTGGTTATGTCTAGGTATGTGTTTATATATAGAAGGAGACGTGGTAGAGTAGATGAGCACTGTTTATTAAGTCAATGAAAATCGATGTTTAGTTGTAGAACATGTGTCACAGCCGGATGCCCTAAGGGGCATTCAAATATTGCATAAGCATGCGGATACATGCATACACACAGACAGACAGACTCACGCACGCACGTACGCACACACACACACACACACACACACACAC
>NW_026320271.1:0-405 GCF_001194135.2 Octopus bimaculoides
CACAACCACGCCTATATATATATATATATATATATGTATGACGGGCTTCTGCACAGTTTCATTCGCAAGGCATTAGTCGTTCCGGAGTTATAGTGGTAGACATTATATATACGATCATATATATATATACAGACTGATGATCAGATAAAGCAACGTTAAGAATGTGGGAGGCTGTGGATAGGGAAATAGGGTTAGACCGAGAGAAAATGCCGGAGAAGCAGAAGAAAAGAAAAAAATAGATGGGGGAGATACAAGTTGAGAAGTAAGGTATGTGCTAATATTTTGACGTGATAAATAAAAGAGAGCCAGTAACGAACAATGATATAGGTTAAGGAGAAACATATGTGTAGTTGTGTGCGTGTGTGTATATGTGTATGTGTGTATATGTGTATGTAAATGCATATA
>NW_026320272.1:0-567 GCF_001194135.2 Octopus bimaculoides
CCAGAAAACAGTGTTATTAGGAACAGCTAGGATACTTAGGAGGGTTCTTGACAACTAAGGTTACTTGTTGTAGCCCGATGTTAGGATTTTTTTTTTCCCATCTGTTATGTGTATATGAAAATAATGATAGCAACAACAGTAATAATAATGGTAATAATAATAATAATAATAATAATAATAATAATAATAATAATAATAATAATAACGATACTACTACTACTACTACTACTACTACTACTACTACTACTACTACTACTACTACTAATAATAATAATAATAATAATAATAATAATCGTTTCTGGTAAATGCACAAGGCCTGAAATTCTGGGAGAGGGTATTAGTCGATTACATCGATCCCAGTGTTCAAATGGGACTTATTTTACAGACCCTGAAAAAATGAAAGGCAAAGCTGATCTCTGTGGAATTTGAGCTCAGAACTTAAAGACGGACGAAATGCCGGTGAGCATTTTGTTCGGTGTCGTTACGATTCTGCCAGTTCGCCACCTTAAGAACAACAACAACAACAACAACAGCAGCAACAGCAACCACAACAACAACAACAACAAC
>NW_026320273.1:0-379 GCF_001194135.2 Octopus bimaculoides
AGATTGATTGATTGATTGATAGACAAACTGACTGGCAGATAGATAGATTGATTGATTGATTGATAGACAGACTCACTGGCAGATGAATTGATTGATTGATTGGTACACAGACTGACTGGTAGATAGATTGATTGATTGATAGCCAGACTGACTGTCAGATAGATTGATTGATTGATTGATAGACAGACTGACTGGCAGATTCATTGATTGATTGATCGATTGATAGACAGACTGACTGGTAGATAGATAGATTGATTGTTTGATAGACAGGCAGACTGACTGGCAGATAGATAGATTGATTGATTAATAGACAGACTGATTGGCAGATAGACAGATTGATTGATAGACAGACTGACTGACTGACTGACTGACTGACTGA
>NW_026320274.1:0-325 GCF_001194135.2 Octopus bimaculoides
ACATACATACATACATACATACATACATACATACGTATGTACATACGTACCAACGCTATTATTGGTTTATGAGCACGTGATTCTGTACGAGAGCTTGTTGAATAATCCCTCCAGCCTGAAGCTACATAACTTGTAGAAGATGATTGGTCGAAGAAAATTAAAGAACGACAATGATCCGATAGAAGTTCAAAGGGTGCAGCCAGGCGACATTCACAGCATAGCTATTCACAATTACAGGTTTATGATGTGATGTGAGTTACGTCAGAGATCAGACATGTTGGAAATTTGATGTTAAATACGCGCACACACACACACACACACACAC
>NW_026320275.1:0-465 GCF_001194135.2 Octopus bimaculoides
GTGAGCGCGAATGGCCATCATCAAGCGAGGCTCTCCTTGATGTCCTAATCTCGCTGGATGAACCCGAACAATCTCGTGACAAAAGACCGTTGGGATTTCTTCGCACCCTTGGCTACTAAAGAAACTTTACCGTCCGAGCATTCCAGCAATTTCCCAATCCTGAACGCAGCGTCCTTGGCCATGTTTAATAAGTTGACAATTTCCAACTCATTGTGACTAACGAACTTAGTGCATATTGAAAATTAATGTGCCACCCGACCGGTATTGGCTACGTTGATGCACAGTGGAATTTGAAAAGTTAAACTTTGACATCAGCCTTAGAAACACGTTCAGTCATTTTCTATTTACGTATGGTAAAGTACGGTTTGTTGCCCAGATCAACTTGTATATATGTATATGTAAATATATGCATAATACCTGATTGTACATATGTGTGTGCGTGTGAGTGTGTATGTAAGTGTACGA
>NW_026320276.1:0-568 GCF_001194135.2 Octopus bimaculoides
GAAAGAGAGAGAGAGAGAGAGAGAGAGAGAGAGAGAGAGAGATACATATAGACTGATAAATCGACACAAAGATACATGCGAAAACATTTCAATGGGAAAAGAGATCGAAAGAAAGGAAGAAAGAAAATAAAGAAAGAAAGAGTGAGCGGAAAAGAAGACTGTAACATCGCAATAAAGAAAACAGAATTTCCAAAAAGTAGATCCAATAAGAAAGAAATGCAAAACTGGAAAAAAACACTGCACATTAATAAAAAAAAAAACAACACAAGAAAATGCGAATGTTATACACGCATATATATACACATATATATGCACACGTAAATGCACTCATACAAGTGGTGATGGTGGTTTTGTGAGGTCGGTAAGCAAACGGAAAGAATGAACGATTTGTTCATTTTCCAATTTGCAGTTTAGAATTCTTCTATAAATGATATTTAACGAAGTGTTAAGTAGTTCCTTTCAATAACATACAAGACCAATGTAATTGGCAGCAATTGTGAATTCCTGTAGACAGACGCGTGAAGTTGTAGACGAATCAGAACAAGAACGTGTGTGTGTGTGTCTGTGA
>NW_026320277.1:0-337 GCF_001194135.2 Octopus bimaculoides
CACACACACACTCAGAAACACACACATACATAAACACACACAAGCACACAAACATTTGACAATACCACTACATGTTATATAAAGGCAGTAAACCAATAAATTATGGAAATGAGCAAAGATACCACACATGCCAACATATACACATATATACAAATGCATATACATGACTATACAATCAAATACACATATATACTATATATATAGACACGTGCAAAGCAACAAATGCACTCATACACACACATACATATATTATATATTATATATATACATACATACACACATATATATGCATACATACACACACGCACACACTCATGTATGCAACATATGGGCATAT
>NW_026320278.1:0-573 GCF_001194135.2 Octopus bimaculoides
TATTTATTCGTTGTTTCGTCCCTCGTCCGTCCACTACCAGTCTCATCTTGAATTATTTTTATCCATTTTCGTATTTCCGTATTTCTTGTTCATCCTTGCTTGTCCGTCTCGTTTTGCTTTGTTATGTTTTGGACGCATTCCCAGCTGGTGTTCTTGCTGGTTGCCTCCAGAGTTGAGCATTGTTATTGATAATGCCACAAAATTGCGCTCAACACCCTTGCCGATAACTGATGAGGAGTTGTATTTGTTTTCTGTCCGTCTGTGCATGCAATATATTTTAACTGCTAAAATGCAAATTCAATTCAGTCACCGTAGAGAAAGTATTTCTCTTATGGTAAAAAGGTGTGAAAGCACACTATTTGTTCAGTGTTGCCATCTATCAGCAATCCCAGATATCGATGTTACAAGTTACTTGGCTTTTATCGATGGGATGTACCTACGAGAGGCAACTCTGAACAAATTTTATAAAGCGAAAGCTTTACGTAAAATACAGCAAACAACGTTGACAGATTTGCGCTGGTAAGCCGCCTGATCATGGAAAAATAACAAAATGTTGGCGCTAACCACTGTTTA
>NW_026320279.1:0-346 GCF_001194135.2 Octopus bimaculoides
AAATTGAATATTAATTTGATTAATATCAATTTAAAACCAGTGGCCTGGCAAATTGAAAAATCTGAAGATTCAGAGAAATTATATTACATACGCATAGGAACGATAACCACTAAGTAGACATCCATTTTGCTAGAAGTAGATCACCTATGGTTTGATCACTAAAAAAAGATTGTTCTCAAGAAAATTCAGCAAACACATGCGATTGTTCTAAGCTGACCTTTACAAATTGGCCTATTCTTACACACACATGGTCGTTCACATATACATCCATATACGTACTAACGCTAGGACACATACACACGCACACATACACATACTCACATGTGTATATATATATATATATATA
>NW_026320280.1:0-2285 GCF_001194135.2 Octopus bimaculoides
TGTATGTATGTATGTATGTATGTATGTATGTATGGGTATGTGTGGGTGTGTGTGTGTGTGTGTGTTTGTATGTATATACTCACACATCCAGTCGTATATTCTTCCAATAATAATATATCGAAACAAATACAGAATTTGCAATTAAAAATACTAAATTAGTGTCGGAATAATTAATAAATATATATGTTCAGTAGAAGTAATAACGATAATGAAGATGATGACGCTGACGTTGATGATAAAGATGATGATGATGATGATGATGATGATGATAACAATGGCGATAAATAATAATAGGAACAATAATGGAAATGATGATGATGATGATGACGATGGTGATAAAGATTATGATGATGGTGGTGGTGGTGGTGGTCGTGGTGGTGCTGCTGATTATGATGATGACGATGATGACGACGATGATGATGATGATGATGATGATGAAGGTGATGATGGTGATGGTGATGATGATGGTGGTGATGGTGATGATGATGATGATGATGATGGTGATGATGATGATGATGATGACGACGATGATGATGATGGTGATGATGGTGATGATGATGGTGATGCTGATGATGATGGTGGTGATGGTGATGATGATGAAATAAAGTAAGTGTAGTAATCATGACGATTAGAACAAATTAAAAATGATGATTAGCAATATCAATAATAACGCTAATAATAACGACGATGATGCTGCTGCTGATGATGATGATGATGATGGAGGCGGCTGCGACGGTGGGGATGGTGGCGGTGCTGGAGGTGATGATAATTGTGGGCCATTTTGAATACCCGGATAATTAATTTTATTTTCATTTAATAACTTACAAAAACTGATGGATACAAACGAACAATATACATATATATACACATATACATATATATATATATACATGTGCACACACATGTGTACATACATGTGTACATACATACATGTACTCACATATACACACATACGTACATAACATCACATATATACATACATAACATAACATACATACACTCACATACATGCATGCATACACACATACATGCATAGCATATATATACATTCGATTATACAATCATATATATATACATACATACATACATACATATACAGTAATAACACATACATACACACATACGATTTATACATAGATTCAAACATACAAACATACATACATACATAACATATATACATACATACACACATAAAATATACACATATATACATTCAAACATTTATACATACATACAAACAGGCCTGCATATATACACACACATATATATCTACGCACAAAGCAACCCAAGCAGCGATGGTAATTGATTGCGTATATCTGTCAATATATATAAATAAAGAAATATATAGCGACAGAATCTTAATAAAAGATGGGATGGTCACGGGTGGAACGTCTTTCATTAACCGTTGATAATAGGACTCCAGGATCAGAACCGACCACGCACTAAACAACAACAACACCAACAACAACAGACATAGCCCCTAATAACCCTTTCTACTAAAGGCATAAGGTCTGAAATATTGATGGAGGGCACTAATCGATTACATCGACCGCAGCGTATCACTGGTACTTGAGTTATTGACCCCGAAAGGAAAAAAAATAAAGTCGACCTCGGCGGGATTTGAACTCAGAACGTGAGGACGGTTGAAATTCTGCTGAGCATTTTGTCCGATGCGCTAACGATTCTGGTAGCCTCGCCGCCTTTAATTAACCACTAATAAAGACAACCCTACATTAGATTATGTACTCCAAGGTACATTATACCTGAGTAAAAATGGGATGGTCATAAACGGAACGCGGTTGATTATAGGTGAGCCTAGAACAAGTCTCATCTTGGGCCCAGCAGCTGCTGCTAATGTTAATCATACTAACTCCTATACTATACATTAGATAATGTAGTCCTAGATACACTATGCCTGAATAAAAGATGGGATGGTCACAGCTGGAACGTCTTTGGTTATAGGTTTGTCTAGATCAGGACTGACCTGGGGCTAAACAACAGCAAATACATCCTCTAGTACTACTATACTATACATTAGATACTGTAGTCCTAGATACACTATGCCTGAGTGAAAGACTGCTGGAAAATCGTTGATCCTAGATCTATTGTATCAGACTGACCTGGGATTAAATGCTACCAGCACCACCACAAAAAGCAACAACAGTACTCCGCTCATTGCTCACTCTCTCTCTTTCTCTCTCTATGCGTAGGAGTGGCTGTGTGGTAAATAGCTTACTTACGAACTACATGGTTCCGGGTTCAGTCCCACTGCGTGGCACCTTGGG
>NW_026320281.1:0-223 GCF_001194135.2 Octopus bimaculoides
TCACTCCCACTCCGTTTGTTGCTTAAGTTTTGTCTGCCGGCATGAGCGATTTGAAATACGTTGCAATTTATTAAAGGAAGTCAAGGTTTGAATGAACTTTCAAATACGAAAGACAAAAAGAACAACGGGTAAATTTTCAGATTAACACCGGCACGATTTTCACAAGGGTATTAGGGTTTAAGGGTCAGGGTTAGAGTTAAGGTTAGGGACGGAATTCCCTAAC
>NW_026320282.1:0-208 GCF_001194135.2 Octopus bimaculoides
TCGGAAGACGAAAGTAATGAGGACTGGCAAATAGCCCAGAAAGGAAGGAGATAGAGGAGCAAGAAAAGAAAAGCAAACACAAACAAAGCAGGGAGATACATAACTCCCGAAAACACTCCAGACACCAACACTAGCACACACAGCACCAACACAAGCAGAAAAACCCCAAAAGTAAGCACACACACAATGCTCACTGCCATCAACACAA
>NW_026320283.1:0-537 GCF_001194135.2 Octopus bimaculoides
GTTTGTGTGTCTGTGTTTGTCCCCCACCATCACATGACAACCGATGTTGATGTGCTTATGTCCCCGTAACTTAGCAGTTCAGCAAAAAGAGACCGATAGAATAAGTACTAGGCTTGGGGTCGATTTGTTCGACTAAAGGCGGTTCTCCAGCATGGCCGCAATGAAATGACTGAAACAAGTAAAAGAGAGTATATATATATAATTTTTTTTTTGCTATCCTGAAATTTATTAATAATGATATAATGACTTTTTTGGTAATTTCTGGAAGAAAATCGGCATTTTTTGTATTTGCTGCCGATAAAAAAACCGCACGTGGGCGATAGATATGAAAAATTATAACGTATAAGCACAAGGCATGTTCTATGTATTGCCTCGTGTTTATATGTTAACCTTGGCTTTCCTGCTGATGATAGCTGCCCAAGCAAATTACTTTATTTTGCTGAAAATAACTTGAAGGAAATAGATGGTAAATGTTTTTATTATTCACTCCCTTCCGAAATTATCCCTATTTGTGGTTTGGAGTTTGACTGCTCCTTC
>NW_026320284.1:0-261 GCF_001194135.2 Octopus bimaculoides
TAGTTTAACGCTCGGGAAGTGAAAAAGTCTTTAACGTTTCGAGCCTAAGCACATCCACAGAAAGGAACACAGAAAGAAACAAGGAGAGAAAATAAAGAATGTGTTATGGCTAGTGATCTATCATGACTAATATATATACATATACACATACATACAAACATATCTATACACACATACATACATACATACATACAAACAAACATACACACACACACACACATATATATAGATACTGTATATATATATCTATATAGGTAGATA
>NW_026320286.1:0-519 GCF_001194135.2 Octopus bimaculoides
GTATGTATACATGCATATGCTCATATATCATTTGTATTATTATATACATATATATATGTGTGTATATGTGTATATATGTGCATACACATACACACACACTCACACACACGCGCGCGCGCACACGCGCGCACACACACACATATATTTCTTCCGTGGTGTACAATTGTTTCATCAACATTGTGGTGACACATCAAAGTTCAAGTATCAAGACATGTGTGAGAACAATGCAGGAGAACAATGATATAGTCGTGTCTTTTACATACTGCATATTGCCTAATGACCTCGACAGTCATTGAGTCATAACCGAACGAAGGAATATATAACACAATAACAAATCAGGTATACGAAGAACGTGTCAATGTTCGTCATATACCTAATGAGGATGCCTCCATATTCAAGGAGGGGCTAATACTAGATTTCAACAAAGTAGATAGCTGGCTAGATAGATATAAGTAGATGCATAGATTGGTGGATTACGAGAGAGAGAGAGAGAGAGAGAGAGAGAGAGAGAGAGAGAGA
>NW_026320287.1:0-404 GCF_001194135.2 Octopus bimaculoides
GTTGGAAATGAGTACAGTAATGAATTCTGGGTAGAGGTAGGGGTCCACCATCGTTCTGTCCTCAGCCCCCTCCTATTTATCATAGTCCTCCAGGCGATCACAGAGGAATTCAAGACAGGATGCCCCTGGGAGTTCCTCTATGCTGATGACCTTGCACTAATTGCTGAGTCACTATCAGAACTAGAGAAGTTTCAGGTGTGGAAGCAAGGACTAAAATCGAAGGGCCTTAGAGTCAACCTAGCTAAAACCAAAATCCTAATAAGTAGGAAGGCAGATAAAACACAAACCCCTTCAGGTAGATGGCTCTGCTCAGTATGTAGAAAAGGAGTAGGTAATAACTCTATAAGATGTACCTAGTGCAAGCTATGGACACATAAGAAGTGCAGCAATATCAAAGGCAGGTT
>NW_026320288.1:0-517 GCF_001194135.2 Octopus bimaculoides
TATACACATTCCACAATAAACTCTGGGACCAATAAAAACGGCACCCACACCCACACACACGGACAGAAATACACATATATACACACACACATAGAGATGTATACAAAACCAGTCCCAAAAACCAGTGAACCATGACAGACTAGCTCACAGACCAACCAAAAATCAAAAACTCCC
This sequence comes from Octopus bimaculoides, assembly GCF_001194135.2. NCBI lineage: Eukaryota > Metazoa > Mollusca > Cephalopoda > Octopoda > Octopodidae > Octopus > Octopus bimaculoides. The sequence continues at coordinate 175 of NW_026320288.1, forward strand.
TTTTAACTCTTCCTTCCTCCCACCCCAGCTAGCCAGTCATATTGTCTCTTAAGACAGCAAACATTCCCTCAATACACACAAGAGAAAAAAGCTAGGTCAGTTTCTCCTCAACTTTTTGCGAACTCTTAAATATATTTCCTGGGTATATATATACATATTTTACCAAATCCTTTTTGTTATAACAACGTTGTAAACTGTTTCAAACATATTCTTATTATTATTATCAAAGAATGGATATATGTATTTTGATACTTAAACTGTTTGTAACATTTTCTATTATTATCAAAGAATATATATATGTATTTTTCCATATATGTATTTTCATACTTACACTGTTTTTAAC
>NW_026320289.1:0-148 GCF_001194135.2 Octopus bimaculoides
TATATAAATACATAAATATATACATATATGCATGCACACACACACACACATGCACATCTACATAAAGTCAAACAGTGCAAGACTGCACATACATGCCTTGCACACCTGCATATATATATGTGTGTGTGTGTGTGTGTGTGTGTGTGTG
>NW_026320290.1:0-442 GCF_001194135.2 Octopus bimaculoides
TATATATGTATATATATATGTATATGTATATATATGTATGTGTGCGTGTGCGTGTGTGTATTAGAAATAAAGAATGAAGTAGCAAAAAACATCACTTTAGGGGCGTGTAATTTATAATTCAAACAATTGCAGTGTTGTTAGAGTAAAATGGAGATTAAGAAGTTTTGCATAAAGTCTCCTACAGTTGTTTCTAGAATACTTTGCACGTCGTGCATATCTCATTGAGCAAATATTTCTATATAAAAGCCAACTATTCTGTCTTGAGAGGGTAAGTATTAAGGAATATTCTTAATAAAGTACGTTAGTAGTTATCATTTGCAGAATTTAAGATTATCTTTAGTAAAAGATATTAATACGTACACTGAATTAGACGCAATTTTATATGCACACACACACTTCTATATATTATATGTATGTATATTTATATATCGGAATATATATA
>NW_026320291.1:0-394 GCF_001194135.2 Octopus bimaculoides
TAGTGCCAAATAAAGAAAACAGTAGTAGTAGAGTCGTTGTACAAGTTCTCAGTTGGTTGGAGTCAGTATCAGTTACGTGATATACACGAGTTCGAGTTACCGTCAAGATAGACGTTTCAAAGTCGTTGTCTTGCGGAGCTATCAGCGATAGTGTGATAGACGAGTCAAAGTTAATAAGACGCGGAATATCGCCACGACATAATAGTGGCGACAAGAATATTACAGTGCCGACGACAACATACAAGTGGACGAGGATTCACATTATAACAGAAAACATGGAAGACCTAGACCGATATTCAGAGATAAAGGACCATAAAGTGGAAAGGAATCGATCATAACAAATGACAAACGCAAGTGAAGAACAGACTGGTATGGAGAAAGCTTATCAAGTTAT
>NW_026320293.1:0-216 GCF_001194135.2 Octopus bimaculoides
AAACTAAATATTTTCTAAAATAAAATAAATAAAATGAGAGGTAAGAAGCGAAGTTTGGTTGTGCGCAGGATGGAAGAGGCAGCTGAAGGACCCTCTTGCTGGCTTTGGTGTAAGAGAGAAGAGTTAAGCTGGAAGGTGGGAGGAATTGAGGAGCAGTGACTTGGCCACCTCTGCTGACACACCAACGGAAGGGTGTTACAGTTCAGGGTGGAAACA
>NW_026320294.1:0-206 GCF_001194135.2 Octopus bimaculoides
TAAATAACTACGAAAGATCGAACGAACGAACTTAAGAAATAACGAACGAACGTACGTAGGGACCAAAAAAACGAACAACAAACGAACTTACGTACGTAAATAACTACGAACGATCGTAAGAAATAACGAACGATCGTAAGTACGAAAAAATAAGCAAACGAACGAACGAAAGAACGAACGTACGAACGATCGATCGTACGTACGTA
>NW_026320295.1:0-207 GCF_001194135.2 Octopus bimaculoides
GTCAAATGACTGAAACAAGTAAAAAAGTAAAAGAGTAAAAGAGTATATGTATATATATACCTCCAACCCTCTCCCAATTCTACGGCCTTGGCCTTCAAGCAAGCTATCCACATGCTAGAAATAACAGCCAAATCTCACATAACTACGATAACATAATAAAAGAAATATGTAATCAATCTACTCACCTTTCTGCAAAGATTTCTTTCA
>NW_026320297.1:0-332 GCF_001194135.2 Octopus bimaculoides
TCACAAAAAAACAAAACACGAAGACAGGTGGTGTAGAAAACAAACAGATGCATTAGTATATATATATATATATATCATCATCATCATCAGCAGCATTTAATGTCCGCTTTCCATGCTAGCATGGGTTGGACGATTTGACTGAGGACTGGTGAACCGGATGGCTACACCAGGCTCCAATTTGATTTGGCAGAGCTTCTACAGCTGGATGCCCTTCCTAACGCCAACCACTCTGAGAGTGTAGTGGATGCTTTTATGTGCCACCGACACGAAGGCCAGTCAGGTGGTACTAGCAACGGCCACACTCAAAATGGTGTATTTTATGTGCCACCTGC
>NW_026320298.1:0-171 GCF_001194135.2 Octopus bimaculoides
GCTTACACAATAATATACAAAAACATCCCACTACTGAATCAAGACCCACCACCTACCATCAAAAAATGTGGTCGTTCCAACTGCAGGACTTGCATCCACCTCATGGAAGGAACAACATACAGATTCCAGTCGGGACACACTTTTGTCATAAAAAATAACTTCACCTGCGCA
>NW_026320298.1:181-607 GCF_001194135.2 Octopus bimaculoides
ACAACATACAGATTCCAGTCGGGACACACTTTTGTCATAAAAAATAACTTCACCTGCGCATCAAAAAATTTACTTTATGTCATAAGGTGTGAAGGGTGCCACAAAGAATACATTGGGCAAACGAGCCTTACGCTCAGAGAAAGGATGACAGTCCACCGCCAACAATTGAGGGATCCCACCACAAGACAGATACCACTCAGTCGGCATTTAGATCTCTGTGCACAAAACAAGTCCCCCAAATTCCTAGTTTTCCCATTATACCAATGCTCAGACAACACCACTGACCAAACACGAATAAATAGGGAAAATAATCTTATTCAAAAATACAGACCACAGCTCAACATACTCGAACATAAGCCCCCTCCCCAGGTGCACATCCAAAACAAAGACACACAGATACGCAAAATCACACACACACCAATACAA
>NW_026320299.1:0-504 GCF_001194135.2 Octopus bimaculoides
ATATATATATATATATATATATATAGATATACACTCAAGTATATATAGGCGCAAGCGTGGCTGTGTTGTGAGATGCTTACTTCCCAACCACATGGTTTTGGATTCAGTTCCACTGCGTGGTATCTTGGGCAAGTGTCTTCTACTATAGCGTCAGTCCGTCCAGAGCCTTATGAGTGGGTTTGCTGGACGGAAAATGAAACACGTTATATATATCTGTATATATAAAAGGCATATATATATATAATATCAAACAATGATACAAAATGATACAAAAAAGGACAGCAAAAAAACAAGGATGGGCCATCTGTCACGCTATCACCGCTTGACAACCGGTGTTGGTACGTTTAAGCCCCCATAACATAGCAGTTCGGTAAAAGAGAGTATTAGGCTTAAGAAGTAAGCTCTGGTGTGGATTTATTCGGCTAAGACCTTTCAGGGCGGTGCTCCAGCATGGCTGCAGCGAAATGACTGAAGGAAGTAAAAGAATATATATATATATATATA
>NW_026320300.1:0-363 GCF_001194135.2 Octopus bimaculoides
GTATGTATGTATGTATGTATGTATGTATGTGCATGTGTGTGTGTGTGTGTATACTCACACATGCATGCAAGGTACATGGAAAAAAAAGCAAACAAACTAGAAGCATGTGGATATTTAAATATATATATGAAAAATAACAGTAAAATACAAAATAATAAAATTATAAATAAGAACCACACATACACACACACTCATGTGCACACGTTTAGATATAGTTATACATATCTGTATACACATTCACGCACATATATAATGAAAATTATAATAAAAATATTGAAAATATCATGAATATAATATAAAACCATAAAATGTGTGTATATATATATGTATGTATGCATATATATATATATGTATGTATGCATA
>NW_026320300.1:500-713 GCF_001194135.2 Octopus bimaculoides
ATATGTATGTATATATATGTATGTATGCATATATATGTATATATGTATATGTACGTATACATATGTATATATATGTATGCATATACATACGTATGTATATATGTATACGTATATATTTACACACACACGCACACATTATATACATACACAAACACACATCCACCAATATACATATATATATATATATACACACACACACACACACACACACAC
>NW_026320301.1:0-775 GCF_001194135.2 Octopus bimaculoides
ACCAATGCACACGTATTATTATTGAAAGTTATTTTCTGAAATCATCCGGTTTTCATGTTTTTTGTTTCTTTTTCCTCCTCATATTTTTTTTTTTCAAGTACTACTAAGAGTTTAGCAGTGCACGGGAGATCACTCTATTGAAATCCAGTTAAGTTTTCATTGGAACGTCTGCCAAACAACCCAATACGTCGGCTGACTTACTATGGATGATTGTCAGGAATATTAATTCTCTCCTTTTCAAACGAAATGATCTCTAGCTTAGCAAAGAGCCAAACAACTTGAGGAGACGTCATTGTTTCCGTTACAGTGGCCTTGTCCATAAAAAAAAAACTATTGATGGCAAAGAATGGCAAGAATGGCAAAGAATGGCAAGAATGGCAAAGAAGAAAAGAAGAAAATCGCTTCCTTTGGAGAAGGAGTTATAAAGGTAAAGAGTATGCATAATATTATGGATGTGGGAAAAGATAGTCCGTAGGGAAATCCTATCAGGGTATATTTATATAATAAAAACTACAATCTTGAAAGATTTTTTGTTGTGTCATTCATTGTTTGTTTTTAATATTTTCCATATTGGTGCAAGGGAAGTAACTCTATTGAACTGAAAATCCATGGGAAGAGAAGTGTGTATTTCCTTGTTTCACTGTATCCTTTATTCTTTTACTTGTTTCAGTCATTTGACTGCGGCTATGCTGGAGCACCGCCTTTAGTCGAGAAAATCGACCCTAAGAACTTATTCTTTGGAAGCCTAGTACTTATTCTATCGGTCTCTTTTTGC
>NW_026320302.1:0-525 GCF_001194135.2 Octopus bimaculoides
TATATATATATATATATATTAGAACAAATAATAAGGTATTCAGATATCTGGATGGTTGTGCATTTAGAGATTTTTATTAATATGTCACATATTTTTATAAATTAGCACTTGCATCTATTGTAGTAGGTTCTCCAGAATCTACTAGAATTGATGAAGAAAATGAAAAATCGAGAACATAAAAAACAAAAACATGGAAAACGAACTTCTTTTTCGAACAACGAATGAAACACATAGTGAAACGAGTCAGGCAACATAAAGAACAATCCCTTCATCAGTTGTCCCCTGTTTTATCTACTCCGCATTTCGAACGTTGGAACAAGACGCGACTTCGTAAAAACAGTTGTTCCTGCAAAGCAAATTAAATAAAATTGGGATTTTGCGGAGTGTTAAAGTGGTAACAAAAACAGGACAGTAAGAACAAAACTGTAAATGCAAACGGTAAGGGCTGTTAAGCCATAACGAGGTAAAGTGGTAAACGCTGGAGAAAGGAGTTATGACAGGAGACAGGCAAATTAGGTCATATAT
>NW_026320303.1:0-203 GCF_001194135.2 Octopus bimaculoides
TACCAAAAACACTACATAAAAAAATGTTGGCCGTCAAATCATAAAGATCCGAAATATTAAGTTGCAGAAACTGTTTGATACTCTCAGTGCTTTTCTCCAGCCTTCTTGAAGTAGTGAGTGCTTTTACTACAGTCGAACTATTTGTTATCTGACATCTTTCTGAATTGACGGGCACCACTTTTCATTTATGTTTTATGTAGTGT
>NW_026320304.1:0-215 GCF_001194135.2 Octopus bimaculoides
ATAGAATAAGTACCAGGCTTACAAAGAATAAATCCTGGGGTCGATTTCTTCCAATGAAAGTCTTGGGGTCGATTTGTTCGACTAAAGGCGGAGCTCCAGTATGGCGGCAGTCAGATGACTGAAACAAATAAACGAATATGCATATATAGATGTATGCATGCATGAATGTGTTTATGTACACACACACACACACACACACACACACACACACACAC
>NW_026320305.1:0-392 GCF_001194135.2 Octopus bimaculoides
TGATTTTGATTTAACCTTGTGGCCATTAACCATTAACAACTGTTATCATCATCACCACCACCATCATCATCATCATCATCATCATCACCTCTACCACTACCAGCATAATCATTGGTACTGAGATATTGCTTTGAGCTGATTGGGGAAGCTGAACTCCCTTGTTTGAAAATATTAAGGACGCAAATAGTGTGTCGTTTAGTCAGCTGGAGACGATGTTTTCTGAGGCTAAATAACTGTAACAATCGTCCTAACCAGGACTGCTGCATCTTGTTGGCAAATAATATTGACTCTAGAGTACTGTTACTAAATGCCTCTCATTGAGAGATTCACAAATAGAAATTTTATATTTTATATATATACACACACACACACACACACACACACACATATAT
>NW_026320306.1:0-331 GCF_001194135.2 Octopus bimaculoides
TAACCGGTCGTAGCATCGACGCTCAGCACACTCGACATATGACACCACAGCTCTGCTTTCCAGCCACAACTTCCTGCGTATGAACATTCTATATCTTGTGTAACTCATACGAACTGGTATTTCTCAATCTCAGTGTTTGAGACTTGTAGTCTATGTTACAGACACTCTTTCTATATTTTGTGTTTCTCTCTCTCACACACATATTGTACTCTAACATATTGTACACACACTATTGCTTATACGACAGTCCGTAATTTCACATTGTTGTCTACATACCCTTGTACACGAAGGCCTGACTTATCTACTGTGTTAGTTATATATGCCGCATGCA
>NW_026320307.1:0-223 GCF_001194135.2 Octopus bimaculoides
TTTTTGAACAACGAAAAAAACAAACAACCAGAGAAACGATGCAACATAGAGAACATTCCCTTCATCAGTTGTACCCTGTTTTAACTACTCCGCGTTTCGAAGGTAATACCCACTTATTGCACTTGGTATAATACTTGTGTAACAATAATTGGGTACCCTCCCAGCAGTATATCGGATATTATCCCTTAGTGGGTTGGATCCTCAACCCCTAACTCTCTTGGAT
>NW_026320308.1:0-1598 GCF_001194135.2 Octopus bimaculoides
CATACATACATACATACATACATACATACATACATACATGTCCTGACACATTTTTCTCACACACTTTTTCTTCCTCTAAACCCTGAGATTGCATCTTTTAATGTCTCTGCTCATATTCTCTGGAAATATAAAGATCGCAGGATCAGAGAGACTAGTCTGAGTGATATGTTTGACTGACATTACACTTGAACAGTTATAAGCTTAAAAGAAGATGGTGAAATCCGTGCTCATATTTGTACACTGAAGTAGCTACAACAGATAAAAATCAAAGTGAACTCCAGCAAAATACGAAAACGAAAAGGTTGTTGCCGTATGGCAGCCGATCGACCAACATAGTGCTAATCTCTGATTCTGAAGCACTCCAGATATGACCTATTCGTGAAGGCACGACCTCAAAATGTGAAGATCACTCTTCTCCCAACACTGACCACACCATTCGTTTTGAATCTTTTATCGTCATTCACAGCTATTTTTTATTTTTTATATGGTTTAAATTTTACTTGTTTCACTCATTAGACTCCGGTCATGCGAGGTTACAGATTCAAATGGTTCAGTCGCACAAATCAACCTCAGTACTTCTTTTTCGTTTATAGTTTAGGATTATTTGGTCGATCCTTTCTGCTGAACCGCTACGTATGGGGCGTAAACAAACCAGCAACGGTTGCCAAGTGGTATAGGAAACATAGACAAAAGCACAAATACACGAGCACACATACGCGTGCACCTCCCCCACATACATACATACATACATACATACATACAAACATACATACATACTTACATAATATATATATATTAAACAGGCTTTTACAGTTTCTATCAAATGCACTCACAAGGCAGTGGTCGGCCATGGAGTGGGATTGAACCTGAACGCACATGTTTGGAAAACGAGCAGCTTAACCGCACAGCTATTCCGGCGCCAATTAAACAAATAAATAAACAAACAAATAAACAACTAAATATGAAATACAGAAAATTATAGCTTTGTATCATATCTAAAGAAATCACCATCATCGTTGAATCGATTCCAATCAATTTCATTCTTGAATTGAAAACAGTTGACTACGTGCTGAATCAAGAATATAAATAAATTAATATTAAAAAAATACATATACATCCACCATCTTTATTTCTATTTCAGAATGCCAGAGGAATGACACCGCTGGATTTTGGTCTTGATTTTGGAAAAACCAGTGACTGAGTCAAATGCGTGGATTCCATTTTTATGTGATGTCAATGTAGCTGTTGATAAGCTGTTGTTGTTGTTGTTGTTGCTATGTTTGCTAAAATTTTTGTTGTATTGTTTGCTGCCTTTGTCATTTTTTTTTGTTTTTTATTTTTGATTAAAGTTTTTAAAGGAGAAACGTGAGTTAATTGGTACGGAGTATTTTTCTGCTAAATATTCTTTATAATGAAAGACACAGTCATAAATCATTTTTCCCTGCACCAACGCCAACACCACCACTCACAACAACAGCAAGCACAACAATAACAACGACAATGATTTGTGGCATTGCAATAAATAAGAATTTCTAAAAATAAAAACGCTGATACTACTACAACTACTACTACTACTACTACTACTACTACTACTACTA
>NW_026320309.1:0-276 GCF_001194135.2 Octopus bimaculoides
CGGAAAAAAAAAATGGAAGCCACTGTATGCCTGTTTCCTTTTAAACAAAGAAGCAGACAGATAGACAACAGGGTGGAAATAACGACTACGGGAAAACAGGATAAAAAGAAGAAGAAAAAAAACAGAAATGGCAGCAGAGCAAATTTGTGGGGGCTGGGAAAGCTTGGTAAAAATTGAGTTAATCAATTAGGGTTCCTTAATTCAACTGTTCCTCGGTGCAAATCTGAACGATTTATTTAAGTGTACGGTAAATTGCCTGCGTGTGTGTGTGTGTGT
>NW_026320310.1:0-599 GCF_001194135.2 Octopus bimaculoides
ACATATATAAATGTATATCCTGTATATAGTATATATATACATATGTATATATATTATATATACATTCGCACAAATTGTTAGTTATACACGCATAAACGCACACATTCACATACATAAACACACACATATATGCATTATATTTCATATCATTGCAAGACAGGATATTTGTTGAATATTGTGTCCTATGAATGATTCATATGGAAAGAGAAATCCGTATATTTTGTAGAAATATTGAAGAAAATACAGATGTATATGATGATTTGCATATCAAATATGGTTTCGGAGTTATTTCTAAGTGAAATCAATTATATAGAATATACGAAATATAGTTGTATGCGTCCAATTAGTTGGAAATCATTGGTAAGTGGATACACACACACACATATATATACATACAGAAAACCGATGCCCATAGAAACACATACACACATATGCACACAAATGTATATATGTTGCCATCAAAATACATACATCTGATTTTCTCCCTCGCATTCTCACGTACTCCCTTTTGCTTTCCCCATCGATCTATCTATCTATGAATCTATGAATGTATACGCATGTAGTTACGTACATCTGTAAATGTATATATATATATATAT
>NW_026320311.1:0-270 GCF_001194135.2 Octopus bimaculoides
ATATATATGTACACGCCCACACGCAAAGAAACACATTTACATTTGTACATACACGTACGATATATAAAACACATGCGCAAGTATACATAAAGATATATGCATACACACGCACATACACACACACACGCAGACAGACACACACACAAACATACACACATTAATACAAATCTGTATATGTATATGCGTGTGTGCGTGCATACATATTTATATGTGCATCTTTCTGTGAATGTCTGAGTGCTTCATATATATATATATATATATATATATATA
>NW_026320312.1:0-588 GCF_001194135.2 Octopus bimaculoides
CACCATATTGATTGCCTAAAGCAAAATATACACAAATAGACACGCAAAAAAAAAAATCCCTATCAAAAAATAAATAATATTTCCCTAAAATAGAATATTCAATGGCAGCATGTATGTTTTCAAATTAAATGTTAAATAAAACTTTATGAAAATAAATTAACGTGTATGTTCTGTGTTATTGAACTGAAGAAGAATTTCAACAGCAGTTTAATAATTATGACAATATGAAAGAGCGTCGTAACAGAGCAAATAAAATTTTGTTAATATCGGTTTCTAAAACTGGCAAAACAGGCACAAAGTTGCACATTTGGTGGAGAGGGGCACAATTGATTGAATCGACCCCAATATTTTACTGGTACCATATTTTTTTTTTGACTGTGGAAAAATGGAAGGCTTAGATTACCACCTTAGATTTGTATTTTAGCGTATATTACCTTCATTAATTATTACAATTGATCTTCAAATTTGAGAGATGTTTCATATCGTATATACATTGATTTGATTTATATATATACATTCGTAGACGCACACACACACACACGCGCACAAACACACACACGCACACACACACACACACACACACACACA
>NW_026320313.1:0-859 GCF_001194135.2 Octopus bimaculoides
TACATATATACATACATACATACTTACATATATACATACATACATACATGTATGTAAGTATGTATGTATGTATGTATGTATGTATGAACGAAGAAATAATGAGAAAGAAAGAAGAGAAGGAAAAAAAGGTCAGTGTACGAGGAGGAATGATACTTCAAAAAACTAAAAACCGAAATCTCTCGAGAGGAAGAACATTTCTAAAGAAAATTATTTCCCTTAAGAGACAAGTTGTAGAGGAGGAAGCTGTCTCCATATTGTCTCAACAATGATAAAGCTGCAAGTCTTGCCGAATTGACTAACGAAGCTGAAGTCCGTGTCACTTACGTTTTCAAATATCTTTTGACACTAAAATACATTTTAGGCTTTTAAAGCGAACAGGAAACATTTCGTGCACGAAATTTCAGAAAAGTCTCACAGAATATGTTTTTTTGTTTATTCATTAATTTATCTCTTTTATTTATTTATTCATTTATTTATTTATTTATTTATCTGTCTATTCATTTACTATTTTATTTATTTATCTTTGTCTTTTATCTTTTATTTCTTTTGGTCGTTCGACCACGACCATGCTGCAGCATCGCTTCGAATTTTGTTAGTCGAACGAATATAGGACAACATCAACGAGTGATGTTGTCCTCTTTTTATTTGAAACAATATTGTTACAATCTGGGAGAGATTTCGCTGATAATTCTAGGAAGTAGGACAATTACGTTTACCCCGCTTTGTTTTTGGTCCATAAATTTTATCGGATTTTGCAGCGCAATACATGGATTGTTGCCGTGTTTCTCGACTGATCATGGCTATAACACTAAATCTCTTTTACTCTTTTACTTGTTTCAGTCATTTGACTGCGGCCATG
>NW_026320314.1:0-476 GCF_001194135.2 Octopus bimaculoides
TCTTTCCCACTCTTCCTCCTTTACTCTCTCGTTGCTCACACGTGACCATCAGCCATCTTTTTTTCCTAACTTGAAATTCTTTCCTTTTGATCTGCCACACAGATCACACGCATTCTTCTCTTTCTCCTCTCCTATCTTTTTTCCTATCAAGGCTTGTTCCTCCAGCGTTCACTACCTCACCTCGTTATGGCTTAGCAGCCCTTAATGTTTGTTTTCACGGTCCTAATTTTGTGACCAACTTTGACCCTCCGCAAATCCCAAATTCTATTTTGCTTTGCGGGATCAACTGTGTCTCGAAGACACATCTTGTCGTAATTGCTCGAAATGTGGAGTAGATAAACCAGCCGACAACTAATGAAGGGTCGTTCTTTATGTTACTTGTCTTGTTTTCTATTTTCTTTCGTTGTTAGCAAAAAATGTTCGTATTCCGAGTTTTCGTATTTCGCATTTCATGTTGTTTACGTTTTATTACGCCT
>NW_026320315.1:0-202 GCF_001194135.2 Octopus bimaculoides
ACCATAGTACCTCAGTCGAGGTGTTATAATGGGGTACATATGTGTTGGTGGTGATGATGATGGTAGTGGTGGTGGTAAAATGCAAGCTGAGACGTCCTAGTGGTACTGTTGATGATGATGATGATGATAATGATGGTAATGACAATGATGATGGTGATGATGATGATGATGACGACGACGGTGATGATGATGGTGGTGGTGA
>NW_026320316.1:0-520 GCF_001194135.2 Octopus bimaculoides
AAATAGCAGTCAAAACTACTATTTCTCTACCAAAATATATCTCCCAGACAGCAAATACTCGCAACTACAAAGCCAAAAAAGAAAAAAATAACGAATCCACCCGGCTTTGATTAACTGCATACGCGTTTCAGGATTAAAGAGGTGTAAATTATATTACCCGAACTTATTTCCTTCGTCAGTACAGTATTTCAAAATTATAAAACCGAGAATGCTAATAAAAGAATAATTAATTCGATTAAGCGACATCAAAACGATTACCCAAGAACAGCATTTCCGCATTCATATAGACGAGTAATAAAATCCTATCATTCCTCAATTACCCACGTGCGCTACGAGTAATCCCTCAGAAAATTGCAGTTTACTATCAGGGAGTAAATAAATTCTTACAGATATAGGATAAAAATTTTCTGTCTGGGAGATATAATTTGGTAAATAGTACTTTTGACTGGTATTTCTAATTTTCGGTGTGCGGTGGAGCAATTCTTGTTGAACCCTAATTTTAATTATAATTATATATATA
>NW_026320317.1:0-603 GCF_001194135.2 Octopus bimaculoides
TTTCACATGCACATTGTCAAGTTGACAACAAAGTGCAGACAGCTGGCGGGTTGGATACTGAGGACATTCCGTAAAAGGGCTCAAAAAGTCATGTTGACTCTATGGAAGACATTTGTCCTGAGCCGCCTAGACTATTTCTCTCAGTTGTGGTCACCACACAGTGTCAAACGGACAGCAGAACTCGAGGCAATTCAGAGGCACTATACAAAAAAGCTCGCCACAGTCCAGCAGATGAACTACAGGGACCGACTATAGGCACTAGGTCTCTACTCCCTGGAACGCAGGCGGGAGAGATATGTAATAATATACATATCGAAAATACTGGAAGGACTGGTGCCAAACTTTGGCATCAAGTACTACAGGAATGCCCGCACGGGTCGCCACTGCATGGTGCCAAAGGTGCCGTCCACTGCATCTCACATAAGAACAAGATACTGCAGCAGCCTCGGTTTCAGAGGACCTCAGCTCTTTAATGCCCTGCGAAAACATTTGAGAGACCTGCAAGACACGGATGTGGAGGTCCTCAAGACAAAACTCGACGCTTTCCTCTCCGCGATACCAGATGAACCAATGGCTCGAAATGAGACACAGTTTAGGGCAGCG
>NW_026320318.1:0-462 GCF_001194135.2 Octopus bimaculoides
GAAGCAAAAAAGGATGTACCTGAAAACAATAGAAAAAGCAAAGAAAGTGCACCCCTGGATACAGAGGTTGCAGAAAAAAACGCACCTACCAAAGAGGGTGAACTCCCAGCCAAGGAGGCTGTTACCAGGAATTCATCCCACCAAGAGGTAACACACGTAAGAGAGGAGTACATTACGGATAGTGAAGAAGAAAAAACTGTGATTACAGACGATTATAAAGTGTGCTCTAGGAAGAGACAAAAAAAAAAACTGATTCCCCGAAAGCAATTCGAGCTAAAATACCCAAGCCCTCTAACACAGAAAAGAAAAAAAGAAAATGTCCTTCATAAACATCCCCAAATAGAGTGATCTAGTAACAGTGGCTTACAAAGCCAAGGACATTTATTTATATGGGGTCATTAGACCCCATCGTGACTCCCTAGTTTATAGAAATGACTATGATCAAAGCCCTTTCGTAATAGC
>NW_026320319.1:0-151 GCF_001194135.2 Octopus bimaculoides
TCAGGAGCAATAAACACTGAAAATGTGCAGAGAACAGCTTCCGTCACATGCATGTTCGATGCCAGTTCCGGCTGACTGGTCCCGTGCCGGTGGCACGTAATAAGCACCATTCAAGTGTGGTCGATGCCAGTACTGCCTGGCTGACCCTCGT
>NW_026320319.1:161-405 GCF_001194135.2 Octopus bimaculoides
GCACCATTCAAGTGTGGTCGATGCCAGTACTGCCTGGCTGACCCTCGTGCAGTTGGCACGTAAAGGTACCCACTACACTCTCGGAATGGTTGGCTTTAGGAAGGGTATCCAGCAGTAGAAACTTTTCCAGAACCGACTGGAGTCTGGTGCAGTGTTCTGGCTTGCCAGCCTTTAGTCAAATCGTCCAACCCATGCCAGATAGGAAAGTGGACGTTAAACAACGATGATGATGATGATGATGATG
>NW_026320320.1:0-463 GCF_001194135.2 Octopus bimaculoides
TTATTATTAATTTGCCTGTACGGCTTGTGTTCGCAGCTACCGGCGATGGTATTTTAAATATACTATGGCCCTCAAATTCACTTATATGCGTGCGCACGTGTGTATGTGTGTGTGTGTGGATATAGTAATAAAGAAATATAAAATAGTGGGTAAAAAATAACTTGGATGGAAATAAGGTCAAAGGCTAGTGCGGGACTCGAATGTGTTTCTTCTGTGACCAAGTGAAATATTCTGACCATCACACAAAAGTGACCTTAAGTTTCTCTTCCATTCCATTCTATGCATTGATCTTACAAACGAGAAACTAAATCTGTTTACATGATAGGAATGTAAAGGCTTCGAGAAGTGAAATACAGAATTCTAAGGGTGAGTCTCGAAGTGTATACAATTATAAATAACATGTATGTCTATACGTACTCTTTTACTTGTTTCAGTCATTTGACTGCGGCCATGCTGGGGCACC
>NW_026320321.1:0-212 GCF_001194135.2 Octopus bimaculoides
ATATATATATATATATATGTATGTATGTATGTAAGTATATATATGGCAAGCCGAAATGTATAAAATTGCCTCATAGGACATATTGAGTTCTATTATTAAAGAAACCATGTTTATCAAAATCTTCAAATGTGATTCCTAAATTTTATTGATTTAAAAAAAATAAAGAACACACACACACGCACACACACAAACACACATACACACACACACAC
>NW_026320322.1:0-528 GCF_001194135.2 Octopus bimaculoides
GTGTGTGTATATATATATGTATATATGTGTGTGTGTGTATGTGTGTGTGTAATATATATATGTAATATATATGTATATGTAATACATATACCTACGTAGACATATACATACATACATACATACATACATGCATACATACGTACATACATACATACATACATACATATTCCTTTTAAGAGTAATCTATATCCTCGCAATGACACTCACACACACACACACACACGCACACACTTATATGTATGTATGCATACACTGATGCTTTTGTATACACGTGTGGGCCGATACCGAGTGAAACGAACATGACTAAGCCATCTAATAATCCGAAGACAAAGTTTTCGTGATCCACACCCTTCTTGCTTAAGCCCTGACATGTGCCACACTTGATTTACCTTTTGTTATTTGCTCGTTCCAAAGGTGGTGAGCTAGTCGAATCGCCAGCCCGCCGGGCGAAATGCTGAGCGGTATTTCGTTTGTCTTGACGTTCTGAGTTCGAATTCCGCTGAGGTCGACTTTGCCTTTCATCCTTTC
>NW_026320323.1:0-1405 GCF_001194135.2 Octopus bimaculoides
CGCGTGGACGTGTGTGCGCGTGGACGTGTGTGCGCGTGGACGTGTGTGCGTGGGAGTGTGAGTACGTTTGTGTGTGTGTGTGTATTGTTCTTTATGTGTGTGTGTATGTGTGTGCATGTATGTATTTGTGTATACATTCATTTACATTCGTGAGTGTTTGTTAATTTCCTTCATTCCATTATCGTTTTCTTTCTGAACCAGAAAGACAAAGAAAGAAAGAAATGTCTACATATATATATATATATATATATATATATACATACATACATACATACACACATACATACATACATACCTTTGTATACATTTCTGTTTTAAAAGTACCTTCGACAAGTACACACACAGATAAACATACATTCGACGTTCCTTTGTAGGTACGTATATTCCAACACAGTTAACATTTTAATGTTCTTTTTGTTTTTTCAGTTGATTGTTTCTTTATATTCTTTAAAGGCTGACTGTTTCCTCAGTTCTTCCAAACATTAGAAGCCATAAAACACGATATCAGTAAGAAAAAAAAGAGGAGAGAAAAACGCAAGTATTGATACTGTATAAAACAGCAATATCCGACAGAATCAGTAATTAATGATTTTGAGATAACGTAGAGTTTGTAAATGTTAACATAGACATCATAATAACACAAAGACACAGGTTTATAGTTATTGTAACAGTCATAAAATAGTTTTTGTAAAAGTTTAGATGAAACAATACCCAGCTAAATAGACATTAAATTTCGTTACTTTCCATACTGGTCAATGATTTTCAGTCGGTTTACTACTAGACATCGCACCCTCTTTTGAAGGTATGTGCATGTACTTGGAGCTGGATGCATGTATATCGGAATGTGCGATAAGAAGCTTGTTTCCGAATCACACATTTCCGGGTTCAGTCTCACTACGTGTCGCCCTAGGCAAGCGTCTTCTTCTATGGCTCAGGGTCGACCAAGGCCTTCAGAGTGGCTTTAGTAGACGGAAACTGAAAGAAGCCTATGGTATATGTATGTGTGTGTGTGTGTGTGTGTGTGTGTGTGTGTCTGTGTGTGTTCCCCTCCCCCGCTTGATAACAGGTATCGGTGTGTTTACGTCCCTGTAACATTGTTGTTACTACGTCAAGGGTTCCAGTTGATCCGATCAACGGAACAGCCTGCTCGTGAAATTAACGTGCAAGTGGCTGAGCACTCCACAGACACGTGTACTCTTAATGTAGTTCTCGGGGATATTCAGCGTGACACAGTGTGACAAGGCTGACTCTTTGAATTACAGGTACAACAGAAACAGGAAGAAAGAGTGAGAGAAAGTTGTGGTGAAAGAGTACAGCAGGGTTCACCACGACCCCCTGCCGGAGCCTCGTGGAGCTTTTAGGTGTTTTCACTCAATAAACACTCACAACGCCCAGACTAGGAATC
>NW_026320323.1:2217-3117 GCF_001194135.2 Octopus bimaculoides
ATATATAGTTTTAGGGAAGAGAACCAAGTTTCAAGAACTCATCGATGAAAATCGACTATCATATATAGAAAAATTAATAATTAAAAGCACAATAAATGAGTATAATATAAAACTGCAAGAATGAAGGACATAATGTAAACACAGAGATCAACAAAAGTTGTGTACGGTGAATTGTACGGTGGGAAGAAGAAGTAGCAGGAAAAAAAGAGGACTTACGTTTCGAGTGAGAACTCTTCATCAGAATAAGAAGCAAATGAAAAGGAAACAAGAAAAGGAAGGATACCTGCTTGGAGAATGCATCATTCTGCTACATGCTGCACAGAGTGCGTTTACCCGTTGTGTGTGTGTGTGTGTGTGTGTGTGTGTGTGAGTGTGTGTAATACATATGTATGTATTCTTTTACTAGCACAGGAGTGGCTGTGTGGTAAGAAGCTTGATTCCCAACCACATGGTTCTGGGTTCAGTCCTACTGCGTGGCACCTTCGTCAAGTCTCTTCTACTATGGCCATGGGCTGACAAAAACTTTGTGAACAGATTTGGTAGATAGAAACTGAAAGAAGCTCGTCGTATATGTGTGTGTGTGTGTGTGTGTGTGTGTGTGTGTGTGTTTGCGTGTGTGTGTGTGTGTTTGTGTGAGTGTGTTTGTGTTTGTACCCCCACTGTCACTTGACAACCGACGCTGGTGTGTTTACGTCCCCGTAACTTAGCAGTTCGGCAAAAGATACTGATAAAATAAAGAGCAAGCTTACAAGGAATAAGTTCTGGGGTCGATTAGATCGACTAAGGGTAGTGCTCCAGCATGGCCGCAGTCAAATGACTGAAACAAATAAAGAATAAAAGATTATATGTATATATACGTGTGTGTGTGTGTGTGTGTGTGTGTGTGTGTGTGTGTGTGTG
>NW_026320323.1:4545-5089 GCF_001194135.2 Octopus bimaculoides
CATTGTTTCAATGTCATTTCGTCAATGTCAGTCAATCGCTCAAATGGCGGACCAATCGATTGTTTGTCTAATGAATCATTTAAACTATTAATCGATTGTTTATTTATCAAAGTCCCTTCGTCGCTATTCACGGCCTCATCGATGACATGCCTCCTTTCTTCAAGGTCTGCCTTGAATCTATCAGAGAATTAGTCTTATGTTTGTGTGTGTGTGTGTGTGTGTGTATGTGTGTGTTTAGATCTGTGGTAGCTTACAAGAAGAGGGAAGGGTGAGAATAACCGAAGAGTGTGTGTGTGTGCGCGCGCACGCTTGTATGTGAATTGTTGTGTGTATACAGTCGCGTGCCTCTCTGTGTATGTGCTTGCGTGTTTGTAAGTGTGCGCGTGCATTGGCCATCTGCATTGGGAGGTAGTAACGTGACGTCATTTTAGGACAGCTGTATGTATGTATGTATGTATATGTGTGTATGTGTAAAGTTATATAGTTTTCTACTTTAGGCACAAGGCCCGAAATTTTTGGGGAGGGGGTCAGTCGATTAGATCGA
>NW_026320324.1:0-339 GCF_001194135.2 Octopus bimaculoides
CCATGTGGTTGGTAAGCAAGCTACTTACCACACAGCCACTCCTGTATACATATTTCATTTATTTCGCTCAGTATGTTTAGCTGATGAATGAAAAGTTATTAAATTAACTAGACCAGAAATCGATCAATCCTAAACTATCTGAATTATATATGAACTTCTGTATGCCAGCTTCCTCGCTTTCAACACGTGTAAATTATAAAGTGAAATTTTGATTTTGAAGTGGTTAAACGGACTTAGCTTCTATTTTTAGTATATAGGCAAAAAAATCTCTGTTCGCTTAATTATAGCTGTAATAATTTATACTATTGTATATATATATATATATATATATATATATAT
>NW_026320325.1:0-236 GCF_001194135.2 Octopus bimaculoides
AGATTTAACATATATATATATATATATGTATACAAACACACACATATATGTCCAAACACATGCATAATATAATTACTTTCACTTATAAATAAGAACTGGGTTTACAAAGAGATTTGTTTGTTTCTATTTGGCAGTTCAAATATATGTATAAAAAGAAGAGGTAGAATTTATTCAAATTTTCGAAATGATAAAACAAAAGTTGTAGAGGAAGAATAAAGCAGCAAATAATAATAACA
>NW_026320326.1:0-439 GCF_001194135.2 Octopus bimaculoides
ATATATATATATATATATATATATGGTGAAATAGAAAAAGATTGAACAAAAAATATTTCATTGTATATTATTATTGCATATTTTAATTAATATTTATCACAAGTAACAGAGTGATCCAAGGTCCGATAGTTTCATACGTTTGTATTTATCAAATAAGTTACTGGTCGAAGAGCTGTGTATCTATATAGGTGTATATATGTTTATATATCTATATATATATATATAATACAAATAATAAATGAGTATATGCATATATACGTGCATGTATGTACATACCTACATCTACATCTACATGTATATATAGATGCATATCTGGGTACAGGACGTTGCAAAAAAACGTGGACAAAATGATAAGCAGAGTACAGAAAACACACAGGCCACACAGAGATCATTTCCTTCATCAGCTGCCACTATTCTAAAACTAAGCGTTTCGAAGAGT
>NW_026320327.1:0-270 GCF_001194135.2 Octopus bimaculoides
ATATATATATGTATATATATGTATATCAGAAATAAACACACACATGTATATATTTATATATAAATACATCTGTATGAAATAAGGGGACATATATGCACGAACAAATCACAAATATATACATGCATACACAATTATATACACACACACATACGCACACACTCACACATGTACATACATACTTACATACATATATATGTATACATGTATATATATACATGCATATATATATACATACAATATGTACGTATATATATATATATATATATATAT
>NW_026320328.1:0-232 GCF_001194135.2 Octopus bimaculoides
ATATATAATATAACAGTAATAATATTTGTCTCCTATTAAGAAAAAATATCATAATCGTTGGAAGATATTCAATGACTGTAGAGGCAAGATTTATATGGCTTCGTAAGTTATCGTAGCGACCAATGGTTTCATGTGATGAACGCTTCATACGTGTTCAGTGTGCCACATAGAAGTCTTGACACCTATCTCCATTTTCTATGAGAACATAAAACAAAAGAACGCTAACACTTGA
>NW_026320329.1:0-2412 GCF_001194135.2 Octopus bimaculoides
ACAGTAAACAACATGAAATACGAAAACAAATGAGTTCAATACGCAAATAACGAGAGAAAAAATGGACAAGTAATACAAAGAATAACCTTTCATCAATTGTCGGCTGTCTATGTACTCCTCATTTCTAGCAATCAACGACAATATGAGTCTTCGAAGACAGTTGCTCCCATGAATACCAAACTAATAATTTAGATTTGTGGGGAGTCAAAGTTAAGAACAAAAACAGGGCAGTGGAGACATACAGAGAAACCGGACGAAAACAAACATGGATGGTCCTTAGATCTGAACGAGGGGAAAATAGTGAAGGCTGAGAGAAATATTTTCTTTGAAAAATAGAAAACATAGAAGAGCGAGAGAGATAAGAGACGTCCAGTCCTTAGAACGTCCGTGCAGGAAAAGAAGATGGTCACGTGAAAAAAAGAAAGATGGACGATAGTCACGTGTGAGCAACAACGAGAGAGAGAAAAAGAGAAAGAGAGGAGAGAGAGATAGATAGAAAACGGTGAAAGGGAGAAAAAGGGAATTAGAGAGGATGGGGGAAAGAAAACAGTATAGAATAGAGTCGCATCAAAAAGTTTATCGACCCCGTCATAAGCAATTGTCCGAAAATGTCATCACGGTATTTTCTATCGATGAGACATGATGCTGTAGCTAGGATACTCTATAATGAAATCTGTCGGAAGGATAATCCGGAGGACAAAGAAATAAGAACCCACAATATGGAAGAAGTCATAGCCACTCGTAATAAAAAGGAATACTGGTGGAATGTCCCAGTGAAGACCTCAATAAAATGTAAGCACAACAGACCTGATATGATGATTTGAGATAGAGAAGAGTTGTGGAAATTAGCTGCTCAGTGGATGTTAACATAAAGCTGAAGATCAGTGAAAAAGAGAACACTTATGTTGAACTATTGAAAAATCTGCAGTTACTCTATCCAGATTACACGTTAAGGTTTAAACCTGTAATTATTGGGGCCCTGGGACATGTAACACCCTGCCTAAATACCAATCTTGAGAAAGTAGGCTTCTCAAAAGCAGAAAGGTGAAAGCTGATTCGAAGACTACAGATCCAATCCATCACTGGAATTGTAAAAAATCTGTAAAATTTTCCTGCAGTTTATCATTTAAATGTATGGATATGCAACTGTATGCACGAGAATGCATACCTAAAACATAAAAATCTGCACATATATACATACATACATACATATATACACACACATACATACATACATACATACATACATACATACATACATGTACCCTGTTCTTGGTGTTGAAATTCCAATGAAGGAACCTTGCATCTAGGCAAGGAACCGGTTATTTCTCTATTGGCAAGAAATCTTGAAATAAACTGAATAATGACATACATACATACATACATACATACATACATACATACATCCATACATGGATATGAAGATATATATAAGAAATTAAAATGACAAGGTAATAAGTAATTCCGTCATGAACTTCGTTAGCTTATTGCTGTTTCTGCTATAGACACTTCATTTTTGAAGCTCTGATGAGGCTATAGTGTCATGCACAAGCATTCAGCTATGAGTGCAGTTCATCTTAAAACAGAAAGAGGAGTAACCTAATTAAGTGCAGAACATCGTTGTCATTTTGATTTCTTATGACTGATCTTTTCTCGACTAACTCTTGATTGAAGCAAATGTATAATGAGTTGCACCAAGTTATTATTATCGCTAATAGTAATGATATGAATAAAAATAGTAACAATAACAATAATGGTCTCAAATTTTGCCACAAGGACAGCAATTCTGGGAGAGGGGATGAGTCAATTACACCGACCACAGCGTTCAACTGGTACTTATTTTATGGACTCTTAAATGAAAGGCAAAGTCAACCTTGGCAGAATTTGAACTCAGAACGTAAAGACGGGCGAAATACCGCTAAGCATTTCGTCCAGCGTGCTAACGATTCTGCCAGCTCGCTGCCCTCCAGTAATAATAATAATAATAATAATAATAATAATAATAATAATAATAATGAAAATTTCAAAGGTTGTGTCTATAATAATTGATGCATTGGAAGCCGTAAGCAAAGATAAAGGCAAATGGTTAAAAGAGATTGGAATAAAATGTCATGTAGAGCTTGTTAGGGACAGGAAAGATTATCAGGAGGGTCTTAACCACTTGAAAGATCGATGCCTCAGAGTAGAGGTTGTAACCCGCTGCATACATAAATTCTACCAAGAATAAGAACGAACATGAGTCAAATCAATAATAATAATAATAATAATGATTTCTTTATTACCCACAAGGGTTTACACGAAGAAAAAACATTATGGACAGCACAGGACAAAACAACAACAAAAAAAAAAATGTGTGGATGTGTGTGAGTGTGTGTAGTTGTGAGGGTCTTGCGTGTAAAGAAGACTAGGTGA
>NW_026320329.1:2817-4493 GCF_001194135.2 Octopus bimaculoides
AGGTCAGCAATGCTCGTGCACTGGACGAGTGCATACAGGACCGTCTCGTCGTCCTTGCGCACATCTCGGACATGCTCGATTGATGGCACATCCGTACCTGCAAAGTTTATCTCGAACAGGCAAAGTTCCCTGGTAGCACAGCCAGGCCAGAGTTTTTGGAAATTATCCATTGATCCCAGCCCGAAAGTTATCCGGATAAGAGCGACTAGCTGATCTTCTTCGACGCCCAAGGTCTCCCCAAGAACGTCGTCACACTTTCCCTTCACTAATCCTCTATGAAAAGCTAAAGTGGGCTTCCGCCTATTGCACTGTCCGATTGGCCGAGGGCTGTGAACGCTTGAAGACATCCCACTTTCCAAAAGCTCCCCCTCGGTCTCTGTTTGAACCAGGACTGCAGCTCCGTTAATAATAATAATAATAATAATAATAATCGTATATATATATATATATATATATATATATATATATACGACGGGTATCTGCACAACTTCTTTATAGTAGGTACCGCGCATATATATATATATATATATATATATATAATGTGTATGTACGAACATGTGCCTGTACCCTTCCATATGCCTCACCTAAATAAATTTCATTTACTATTTCGTCACCATCCTTGGGGCACTGCTTCCCACCATTGTTATCTATTCTTAAATAACTTTCTCTCACAAAACTCTTAATTTCTCATTTCTCTCTGTCTCTCTCTTTTTAGCAGCATTGTGTATCGTAATTAATAACTCCCTGTCTTCTCTATTTCAACTTGCAACTTTTCTCTTTTTTTTTTTTTTTGCTTGTTTTAGTTCCTACCGACCATCCATCCATATAACAGCGTCATACACTCTAACCTTTCGATAGACACCTAACACATCTTCTGTATTTCTCTTTCTTTCCCTTTTAACTCGCATTCACATCCGCTTTCACCTCCTCATCTCTAGGATTTTCTCACTCACACTTACAGATTACACCCCCACCAATATCTCACCTCGACTAAGCTACGCCACTATCCTACTGCACTTGCACGCATATAATCTCAGCGAGCACAGACATATATACACCCAGAGAAAAAACACTATCTACGCAAGCCCCCACCCCTGCATATCCACCTCTAACACTCCTATACTTGCATATACACACCCGACACCTCCTCCCATGTTAAATCACCCCTTATAATCTACCTAGCTCCTAATACCTCTCTCGACTTTTATTTTTTCTCCCATCGATTTTTACTCTTTCAATCTCGTCTATGTTTTTCCCTTTCTTCTGATGAAGGACGACTGACCGAAGCGTTAAAACTCTTCCTCTTCCTTTAATGTGTTAAACTGATACAGTATTTGTTAACCCTTGACTCGACTATGCTGCTTTTTTTCTCTTTTATTCTTACGCGGACCCCTTGTGTATGTATGCTTAATGTGTGCGTGTGTATATATATATATATATATATATATATATATTACTTTTTTTTTACTCTTTTACTTGTTTCAGTCATTTGACTGTGGTCATGCTGGAGCACCACCTTTAGTCGAGCAAATCGATCCCATGACTTATTCTTTGGAAGCCGAGTACTTATTATATCGATCTCTTTTGCCGAACCACTAAGTTATGGGGACGTAAACACACCAGCATCGGTTGTCAAGCGATGTTGAGGGGACAAACACAGACACACAAACATGTAT
>NW_026320329.1:5023-7625 GCF_001194135.2 Octopus bimaculoides
ATATATATATATATATATATACGACGGGCTTCTTTCAGTTTCCGTCTACCAAATCCACTCACAAAGCTTTGGTCGGCCCGAGGCTATAAGTAGAAGACACTTGCCCAAGGTGCCACGCAGTGGGACTGAACCCAGAACCATGTGGTTGGTAAGCAAGCTACTTACCACACAGCTACTCCGACATATATATATATTTGAAGATCTATGATAAACACAAGATACAGTTCCTATAATTTGTTCCCTACGAACGTTTCATGATTGGGGTATTTTGCTTTCTCGGTACCGAATGTTCCAAGTGCAGCACCACAATATTTTATTACAGGAACACTTTATCGCATTCATACATTTGCTCTGTTTATCATAACCGGTAATACTACTTAAGGACATTACAAACACACAACAGTGTACACACGAAAAGAAAACTACACACACACACACACACATACACACACATACATACATACATACACATTTATATATTGCCCGGTTTCCGTATTCTGTCCTAAATTAGCGCTTAAAATATCTATTATCACATCTGATATGTGTATATGTGTAACTGTTTTCACGTATGCTTTATATGGGAGTATAATGACGGAAACAGTAGGCGTAACGAATTTTCAACCCCCCCCTCACCGTATATGTTTTACCAGCTTAGTTTATTAATAACCAATGAAACGAAATGTGACAGGAGGCAGCCAAGATGACGTGTTGCAAACTGGATATCAAATGGTCGCATTAACATTACGACTGCATATTTATCTAAGTAGGCGTTAACAGTGTCAGAGAGTAGTAGTCGTATGAAGAATGAGGAAGTTGTAAAGTGGGAGGAGATTTACTTTCAATTGTAACAGTAGCAGCAGTAGCAACAGTACATTTATCACGGTAATTGGTAATGACATGTCACAGAATAGTGTAATGGAGGTAGGGAGGTTAGAGTAGCATGTGTGAGGGAAGAGGAGAAAGGAAGTGATAGGTGAGTAGCAGAAGGAGGAAGTACGTGTAAAGTAGGCGGTGTTTATGCAGCAGATACAACAGCAGCAGCTGTAAATTTATCACAATAAGTGGCAAACATATCAGTGAGTAGTAGGAAGAAAGAAGAGGGTGTAAGATGGGCGGGGCTTATATGCAGTTATAGCAACCACAGCAGTAGCAGCAGTTGTACAATTGATCTGAAGTTATGTTTCACACAGTTTGCGTGTGTATGTTTGTGCTTATGTATACGAGTGCGTGTGTGTGTGTGTGTGTGTGTGTGTGTGTGTGTGTGTGTGTGTGTGTGTGTGTGTGTGTGTGTGTGTGTGTGTGTGTGTGTGTGTGTGTGTGTGTGTGTGTGTGTGTGTGGAGGAGGTGTGCGGCCATATCCTTTTGATCTTTGTGGTTATATATCTTTGTATGAATAGATATGTATGTGTATGTATGTGGTGTGTATTTCTGTATATATATATGCTTACGCTTATGTGTAATCAGTGTGTACGCAGGTGCGTGAGGGTGCTTGGATACGTGAGTTGTAGTGAAAGAGCGTTTACACATGCATGAATGCGTGTGGGTAAATGTGTTTGAATGAGCATGTATGCGTTTTGATGTCTGCGGGTTGGTGCCTGCTCTCTCTCTCTCTCTCTCTCTCTCTCTCTCTGTGCCTCTCTCTCTGTGCCTCTCTCTCTCTCTCTCTCTCTCTGCCTCTCTCTCTACATGTTTATTAGAGAGAGAGAGAGTGAGAGAGAGAGAGAAAGAGAGACGTGTGTGTGTAAACATATATGTGGATGTATGACCATGTATATATGTGAACTTTCATCGTGTGTATGGTATATGCTTGTATTCGTGTGTACGGGTACACTTATGTATGCGCACGTACACACACACGCGCAGTCACCATACATGTCCGTATCCATGCATCCATGCATGTATGTATGTATGTATGTATGTATGTGTGCGCATACAATATCCACCGTTTCGTTTGATCGCCCCCTTATATTTTCTCTCTCATTCACATTCGCCCAGCCTCTCTCTCTCTCTCTCTCTCTCTCTCTGCTTCCTCTCTCCCCTCAGTCTCTCCTCCCACCACGCATTTTCTCACTCTTTCCTCAGTATCTTTCACTATCCTTTTCACTCTTCTCTTTTTTCTTCTTTTGTTTTTTCTTCTACCACATCTAATCTTATTCTTGCTCCAACACAAATTTTTTAAAGTTTCTTTTTATTGCAAGCCGCCCCCCCCCCTTCTTCGTTCGTTCGTTCCTTGTTCCTTCTTATTTCTTTACTACTACTACTACTGCTACTACTACTACTACTACTACTACTACTACGTTGCTTTCCCCTTCTTCCTCTTATTTTTCTTTTCCTTTTGTTTCTTACTTTCCTCTTCTGCCTCTTGTTGTTGCTGTTGATTTTGATCCTCCACCTCTTCCTCCGCCTCCACCTCTTCACCATGGTTATCTTCCTTTTCTCTTTTATCATTTTCATTCTTCTTTCTTTCGTTCTTTTGTTTTGTTTTTTTGTTTCTTCTTTTCTCCTTTTCTCAGTTCATCCTCTTATATATTTCATGACTTCTCACTTACTGCTATTTCTCCTCCCTCTTGTACTCTTCCCACACTCACCATGCACTCTCTCT
>NW_026320329.1:7635-12215 GCF_001194135.2 Octopus bimaculoides
TCTCTCTCTCTCTCTCTCTCTCTCTCTCTCTCTCTCTCTCTCCGTACATCACTTTCTCCTATTTTATTCTCACATGGTGCATTGTCTTTTTCTATCAATCTCCCAGTACCCTTCCTCTAATCGCCTTCATTTCATTTAACATCCATTTCTCCTCTTTTTCAGCCTCCTTGACTCTCTGACGTTGCTAAAATCTCACCAATCGTCTTGAAAAAGGAAGTACGATACATAGGATAACGTAGTCCGGGATATACTATGCCATAATAAAAAATGGGCTGATAAAAGGCCTGAAATATCTCAACTGGGATAACTCTCTTTCTCTTTATCTGTATGAATGTGTGTGTGTGCGTGTATATATATATACGTATATATATATATATATATATATATATAAGATAGAGAAATATGTGTGTAAACATATGTATGGATGTATGAGTATGTGTATACGTGAGCTTATAACGTGTGTGTATATATATATATGTGTGTATGTGCGTGTTTAAGTAAATATATGTCTTTCTCTGTTTGTCTATCTATCTATCTATCTATCTATCTACGAGCATCTATCTCATATGTCCCCTATCTCTTTCACTTCAACTACCGTTACTATGACACTGCCTTCACAAGGCCCACACCACCCACTCTGACTTCATCTTCAAAGGACCATCTCCCCGTCACCGCTACACTATTTCTCTCTACGTAATCCATGTATATCCTTCGTGCTTACACTGCACAAATCTCTATTTCCCACGTTCTCTCTGAGTAAAGCAATGCATATACAAATGCACACACATACACAAACACATTCACATACATTAATATATATGCACATGCGCACTTACGCACACACACACACACACACACACACACACACACACACACACACACACACACACACACACACACACATACATAAGTTTCAAATTTTGGCACAAAGCAAGCAAGCAAGCTCGAGGAACTCAGTACTTAACTGATACTTGTAT
The DNA here is from genome assembly GCF_001194135.2 of Octopus bimaculoides. NCBI lineage: Eukaryota > Metazoa > Mollusca > Cephalopoda > Octopoda > Octopodidae > Octopus > Octopus bimaculoides. The sequence continues at coordinate 8,613 of NW_026320329.1, forward strand.
TATCGATGCTCGACTGGATGAAAGGCAAAGTCGACCGTTGCAGAATTTGAACTCAGAACGTAAAAAACAGACGAAATGTCGCAAAGCATTTTGCTCGGCGCGCTAACGCTTTTGCCAACTCGCAGCCTTATGCATATATGCACACACACACACACACACATATATATATATATATATTTATATATATATATTTATAGGAAGTTAAATTAACGTATACATAGACTCAGACAAACACCTATATTGTAAATATTACATGAATAAAAGTTTAAAGTAGTAACGTATATGTATGTATGTATGTATGTATGTATGTATATACATATATATGTGCGCGAGCACAGACATACGCACACACGCACACACATATATATATATGTCAATATATACCTATATGCATATATATACATACATATATGCATATATATATATACATATATACATATATATATATACATATATACACAGGCACATGTACATACATATGTATTTTCTACTATACATATATATATATATGCGTTTACAAACACACGCGCGCACGTACACGTGCACACACACACATACACACACACACACACACACATTAAATGTAGCCTAGAATATTGTTATTTGGTTTCATACTTGGATATATTTAAGTAATCAACGGACGATATTATAACAAGCTAATTCACGTAAGATAGAACGATAGACTGTCAGATGCAGCTTATTGCAAGGGACACAACTCAAATTAAATATACATAGACATATATATTCAGGTTGTGGCATGTGTAAGGTATGGCAAACGTAGAATTGATAAAGTTCCTGCATTTATATAAAAGAATGGAGGTATGAATTGTAGAATTACGAACAAGGGTAAGTGAGAAAGAATATGCGATAAATGAATTTTAAAAATTGCAGAAATATAAAAAAAGCCAAGTGATGCAAAAAATTGTGTTTTTATGGTGCAGTGTGAGTTTATTTGGGCTGAGAAATAGTGTCTTACTAATTAATGAGTATTTATTATTTTAAGTTTAACATTGGGCTTGTCTTAGGTCCAGGAAGGTTAGCTGAGATGTTAAGTCAACTAAAATATTTAAGGGCTGTGGAAATAACTAGTAAATGTTGATTGAAAACAAGAAACAGTAGCCAAAGTTGACATAATGAAGACAGCACGTATCTGCTCGTTATAAGTATATCTGTTTAAACAGATTGGTGGTGTAAATGTCCAGAATTTAAGCAGGTATTTCTCGAAGTGGCAACACTTCACGAAAGTATTAAATAATTTACAGAAAACTTTAGGTTTGCCTATATTTGTCAGTTGTACATGTTTTGCATCTTCTTGTGCCGCTGGTAGAGCGTATGCTTCATTCTGGATGATACTTTTTTGTGTAAATGACAGTAGTTTGGCCAAGTTGTATTCTGGTTTTCAAAAGTAACTGAGGCAATAACTAGCACATGCAATAACTAACATTTAACCGGATACAGTTAATATAATCCCTTCTGTTTTACATGAAAGCATGTTATCACAATGTTCATAGACCGCTGGGCTGTATCTGATAACTCTGTGCGACAATGTCATAAGCTAACCAAGGAATATATCAATATAATCCTCCTTACCTACCTACCTACCCACTTGCCTGCTTGACTATCTATTTGCCCTCCCACCTGCCTGTTCATCTATCTATCTATCTATCTATCTATGTGTAATTGATTGGATCAGTATTGTAAGACACTGTCTCTGCATGAGGTTTGCATTAGTCAGAGACATGTCTGATAAGCACTCATAGTATACAGGGTGCGATGGGTAAATTGTATATTTTAAATTTCGCAAATGATTTTGTCGACTACACAGTATAGTAAAGTCAGTTGGGCACCGTCTGTGAGAAAAGCAACACCACGATGCAATTTATTCAGCCAGAAATTTGGAAACGACATGCTATACGGTTTGGCACTCACGCCAGAAGATCTAAAACGAACATGTCACAGTGTTTGGGTGTTAATCTAAGGACAGGGCCGAGGATTTGGAGTTGGATGAGTCTAATTGTAATTACGAAGGTACGGCAGCTTGGAAAATTCACTCTGATCGTTCTGATGAGAAAAGAACTGAATTTGTTGGTGAGATCCAGGTCATGATTGACAATGATCCCTCCAAGTCAATCAGTTCTATCGCCAGGGGACATGGGAGTGTCTGAGCTTCTTATCAGGCAGGTAGTGCATGGAAACATCAAGGACAAGAGGAAACACCGCGTTACGAAGCTTTTAAATAATCTCAAGCATCCCCCTTCAACCGAACATGCTTTGGTTTTTCTCTGACGAGAAAAATTTCTGCCAGGATCAGTTAGTGAACACGCAGAACAACCTTTGACTTGCCGTGTCCCCAAAACATGTACCGAAAGTGATAAAAATGAAACAACATGGTGCTTGGAATGATCACTAATGATGGCGAGGTTATGCCTCCATTCATCTTCCCACACGGCCCCAGACTCAACACGAAGGCCTACATCAAGCGTCTGGAGGAGGTAGTGCTGCCCCGAGTGAAGAGAGTGACTGCTGGAAGACCCTATGTCTGGCAACAGGACCCTGCACACAAATAGGAGAACCCAGTCATGGCTGTCGGACAATTTCTGCGACATCACCCCTAATATCTGGCCACCTAACTCCCCACACTGCAACTGTGGGGTGCAGTTGAGAGAGAGAGAGAGAGACCAACAAGACTCCTTGTAACACCAAAAATGTACTGAAGGCAAGGATTATGGCAGCATTCACCAACTTAAACAAGGAGACCGTCCGAAAGACGTTGCAGGAGATTCCGAAGTCGTCTGGAGTCCGTGGTTAAAGCCAATGGTGATTCTATTGAATGAATATACTCCTCAATATTTCAAGATATTTTTATATAATTTTGTCAAATATATCTTTTAAAATGAGATGTCTGCTATTTTAATTTTCCCTTAATTCAGACAACAGTTTATTCACCGCACCCTGTATACTATGATGGATAGGTGGTTCACGTGTTCGTAAAAATGGAATATTCATGGACGAAAGCGACGTGATCCATTTCAGTAACCACACACACACACACACACACACACAGACAAACACACACACGCATACGCACACGCACACGCAAACGCACACGCAAAGATTTGTATGTATATACACATACAAATGTATGTATGTGTATAGATATGTGTATATATGAACACATACGCACACACGCAAACACATAGACACAGGTTGCGGTACACAAACTATCATCTAAATTATGCAAAAGTGAAGATAACCCTGACATCCCAATTTAACAGATATATTTACCAAAATTACATAAAAATAACTTGTAATACTAAAGATAAATTTTTCAATAAAATCACCATTGGTTTCAAATCCATTGGCTTCAACTACGGCCTCCTGACGACTTCGGAATCTCCTGCAACTCTTTTGGACGGTCTCCCTGTTTTTCTCACGGACGGTGCCCAACAGTCCCTACTATACTGTGTAGTCGACAGAATCAAAAACAAACACTGCTCATGCACGAAAAAAAAAGTATAAAATGGCGACAATTTACCTATCGCACCCTCTATATACATATACATATAATGTATATCCATATATATCATATATATATATATATAT
>NW_026320329.1:15672-16703 GCF_001194135.2 Octopus bimaculoides
CTACGCAAGTTACAGTAAGATTGTATTTGTGAAAAATGTTCAGAGATGGTCATGGCTAGAATGCATTTGCATATATATATGAGTTTCTCGCAGCATTATGATACATTGTACACATTGTCTATTCAGAAATAGTTTATGTAACAAGAAAATACATGACTGAATAAATAATGAAAGAAATAAAATAAAGGAAAATGGCGGCCTGAATCAGTGCGGATGACACGTGACATGATGTTTCCCTCGTGAAATCACATTAACTATTAATGAGTGATCTGTAACTATCAGAGAGTAGTATTTTACCTTATATGTCAGGGGCACGTGAATTGCTGATGTATTACAAGATAGTTATGACCACAATATGAACGTGTGTGTTTATCTGCGACTGCATGCGTTTGTATGTGTGTATGTATATATGTATGTATGTGAGTGAATGTACGTATGTGCATGCACACACTTGTGTGTGCGCACACGCGCGTATGTGCGTGTGTGTAGCTAGACGTAAGAATCTCTAAAGTGGACATACGTGTACGTGTAATGTGTCTTTATCTTTGTGCGCTTGTGTGACTGCACGAATGGGTGTATTTGTAATTGCGTGCGTGCTCTTTCAAGCACACACACACACACACACACACACGGGCGCGCACACACGCACACACACATACACACACGGGCGCGCGCACACACGACACACACACACTAGACAATACTAATGAAAATATTACAAAGGGAATATCAAATAGTAATATAATTAGGTAATGCACTACGTACACCTACTCGCACGCACTTATGCTGACATATATATACATACACATACATAGACATACGTACATACATATATATACACACATGTATATATATATATATATATGCGCATACATAGATAAATATATCTATACATACATACATATATATACACACATGTATATATATATATATATGCGCATACATAGATAAATATATCTATACATACATACATATATATACACACATGTATATATATATATATATGCGCATACATAGATAAATATATCTAT
>NW_026320329.1:21552-23045 GCF_001194135.2 Octopus bimaculoides
CACACACACACACACACACACAGATATACATATATATATATATATATATATATATATAGGTGCACAAATATTTCTAAACATGTTAATTTCAGTTTTGACACATACATCGCTAGACGTTAGTAGCATTCACAAGCATTATTCGTTATTCAGTGTGTATGCGTGTGTGTGCTTGATAGTTTGAATTTCTTTGGATGCCTGTATAACATGTACGTGTGTATATATGCATTGTATATGTATACTTATCCATGTCTATGTGATGTTGCATGTGAGCATAGTCTTGCGTCTAAATAATTGTTATTTTTCAGGCAAATTAAATGGCACGTCGATACAGTTATACAGACTGACAGATGGATAGATACACAATTGAAAAAGTGACAGAAAAACATTAAACAATGAAGAAGAAGAGGAAGAGAAGAGAGAGATAGAGAGATAGAGAGAGGCGAGGAAAAACAGAGCATGATTTCTTTACAGAGTTGAAGACATATATAGACATACATACCATTGTTAGCCGCGAAACCTGCGATAGCCACTAGTTTGCCAAGGGTTAGTAGTGATGCGAAGACAGTCATACCATTGAGGGGCTTCTGTGGGAAGACAGAAAATCCATCTGTAAAGAAGAGCAGTCCAGCAGAATAGAAGCTTTGAGTTGCAGAGTTACGAAACTGGTTTCGTCTGGGCAGACGACCAGCAGGCTTGTGGCTGAGTTATTCAAGCGGATGTCACGTGAACACATGTCTCATATTACGTGTGCGTAATATATCGTGTTGTGGGTTTTGTGTTGTGTGTGGCTTTACATGTGTGCAATCTATCTTACATGCATGCATGCATCCATTTTCCCATCCATGCATATAGACATGCACGCATGCATCCAGCTATTTATCAAGTCAGTCAGCCAGCCAACCAGCCATCAATTCGTACATACATATATGTACGTAAACTGCGTTGAGAATGCCGTGAGCAAGAAATGTAATAATAATAATTAAAGGGATTTAATTACCTGCGGAAAGAAATTGAATAACGAAGCGGCAATAATAAGTAATTCTAAAATCAAAAAGGGAGATAATTTAAAGAAGTTAAATAGTCTTTGGAAGTTATTTTCATCCGACGTCTGATCTTTGATTGTAGACTGGAGACAACTATGGACATGTTTCGTTCTATTAAATCTCATCAGCATTGCATAATCAATTTAAGCTTGCTTGATTAACAGACAAAGAATTCTACATATAGCAAAAGAGTTACGGATATTTTCTTTCCAGAACAAAGACGGTGGTGGGGATTGCGATTAATTTATGATGTGACACTGTGTGTGTGTGCGTGTGGGCGTATGTGGGTGTGAGGCACTCTGCATATCACCTCTAAATTTTTATTTAGACTAACTCAGGCAGTTATCTCTTTTAATTTATTTTCCTCCTAGCCGCGTGTAACTATAAGCAAGCAAGCGAGCGAGCGAGCGAGCGAGCGAGCGAGCGTGCGTGCGTGCGTGCGTGCGTGCG
>NW_026320330.1:0-570 GCF_001194135.2 Octopus bimaculoides
TGTCCTCATCTTGTTTGTTATTAACACAACGTTTCGGCTGATATACCCTTGAGGCTCCATCAGGTGTCTTATGGAAAAAAAACTTAGGAATGAGAAACGAGGTTCGAAACTTCCCCAGGATGAGGACAGATATCCGTCAAATATAAATAATGCAAATAATGAGAAATAAGGTGTTTTGCTCAAAGGTACAACGAGCCATCGGGAATCGAACTCCTGACCTTATATATATATATATAGACGTAGTTCAAATTTACAGAATAGAAAAGACGCAGACACTTGAAGGAAAACGAAGCGTGGCGTCGTAGGCAAGTGTCTTCTACAATAACCTTGGGCCGACCAAAGCCTTGTGAATGGGTTTTGTAGATCGCTTGACAACCAATATTGGTGTATTAACGTCCCCATAACTTAGCCGTGCGGCAAAACCGGTCCTATAATATATATACCAGGCTTACAAAGAATAAGTCCCCGAGTCGATTTGTTCAAATAAGGGCGGTGTTCCAGCATAGAAACAGTGAAACGACTGATGCAAATAAAAGAGTAAAAGAGTATATATATATATATATATGTATA
>NW_026320331.1:0-299 GCF_001194135.2 Octopus bimaculoides
TATATATATATATATATATATATAGTTTCCGAGCGACTCTCACTGTTAGACGCACTTTTTATCGGCTTTCGACTAGAGATTTCAAACATTTCGGTACTTTCATATTCATACACACATACACACATACACACACACACACATAAATTCACCCAAAAAAATACACATACCCACATACACATATCAATTGTGTAAACATACATGCACATACATACACATATAGAGAAACATATATGTATATAGATACATATACATACATTTATATGTGTGTGTAAATAAATATAGGTGTATATATATATATA
>NW_026320332.1:0-206 GCF_001194135.2 Octopus bimaculoides
CACACAGACACACACATATATATATATGGATATATCAAAATAAGCAACAAGGATAGCCAGAGGTAAGGTAATGCAGTACGATCGTTTCATGCAACTCCATTTAATTGAACAATGCAGCCATTAGATCAATTTAAAATGCAGAGCAATCCTCAGCTCCACAAAGACATAGACTTTAAATAAGTTAGAACAGATGGGCACATTAGTAT
>NW_026320333.1:0-255 GCF_001194135.2 Octopus bimaculoides
TTTGATTTAAAAACCCCTACATCTACTTTGTGCAGATTCCTCAGGCTCTTCGCGAGAATATTAAAATGCTGTGGGCCCCTGAATCCCAAGCTGTTGAAGTAACTGGTCCTGAAGCGCGATGGCATTGCTGGGATCTTTGGCACTATGCAGTGTCGCCCCGTTCTGGCATTGTTGTAGCTTTCAATGCCAAAATTTGTCACAATTACTTCCAGCATCTTCCAGATGTATATTACTGCATACCTCTCCCGCCTTCTC
>NW_026320334.1:0-184 GCF_001194135.2 Octopus bimaculoides
TAAACTAAACAAGAGAATTTTTGTTTTAAAATATTTACTTACATCATCTTGTGCTTGTTTAATTCACAATGAATGAATAAAAGTAATGGTTATATTCGGAAAATCTTACAATCTGAATGCATTGTCAAATCCTCAGAGACTGTGTAATGCTCATTAGCAATGCTTAGTATTCATATTGGAAAGA
>NW_026320334.1:219-400 GCF_001194135.2 Octopus bimaculoides
TCATGTATTTGATATGAAAAAATACCAGCATTATCTGCCCAGTATGAAAACTAAACATTAATGATGAGTATTACACAATCTCTGAAGATTAGATAACGCTATCAAATTTGTGATGTTTTCCTTACATGCTACTGCCAGTGCCCCTGGACTGGCTCTTGTGTGGGTGGCACATAAAATACAC
>NW_026320335.1:0-441 GCF_001194135.2 Octopus bimaculoides
ACATATATGGAAAAATACATATACATATTCTTTGATAATCGCGAAAAGTTAATCGCGAAAAGAACATAGAGGCTCAATCAACAACATAGAGATTAAAATCTTATCCGCACATAGCAGTGATGCAGCACTTAGACAAATTACTGAAGCTACACACATAATAGAAGAGAAACCTAGCCTGAATAGGAAACTAGAATGGAACACTAACACACACCACTAACAAACCACAAACCACAACATATGACAATACGTTTCCCATAAACCAATAATAATATGAACAAAATATAATACAATACATAGATAAACAAATGGAATTAAATACTACATACGTTAACAAAATTTAATTAAACACAAAAAAAAACAGTAGATAAAAAATTTTTAAAAAAAGAAAAAAACACACACACACATGAACAAATAAATAAATAAAAACAGATACAAACGAAC
>NW_026320336.1:0-229 GCF_001194135.2 Octopus bimaculoides
TACATACATATATACATACATACATACATACATACATACATTCATACAAAAATACATACATACATACATACATATATATGTACTATTTATACATACATATGTATATATATATATATATATGCATGCAAGTATGTATGTATGTAAGAACGTGTGTGTATGTGTGTGTGAAACATTGTTTGGATATATATGTAGTGAAACTACCTCCCGCCATTAGATACAAACTACTATC
>NW_026320337.1:0-420 GCF_001194135.2 Octopus bimaculoides
AAACACACACGTACACGCAGACCAATACACGTACGTACACATACACCCATAGACATAGATAGCGGGGACCATTCATACACTGTTTTAATTCTGAAATGCGAGCTTCTCAATAGCTATTCGGCTAATGTAGCATCGGGGTCAGCTAAGGTCGGAGAATTGTGGTCTTCAAACGGAGAGTTATGAGCGGCAAAGGATCACCTTCATTATTCCTATAAAAATATGACGATCGTTACAGGATGGTGGTTGTAACAGGGTGTGTTGCGGTGGGTGTCGGGCGTTGATGTGTGTGTGTGTGGGGGGGGGAGGTTTGTTTGAGAGAATGTTGAGAGAATAAACAGTATGGTTTAGTGGACCGCTAGAGATGAATAAGAGAGAGTTACAATAGAAGGGGAGAGAAATCCTGGAAGGTGGATGTGGAAG
>NW_026320337.1:1262-2221 GCF_001194135.2 Octopus bimaculoides
CACCACCACCCCTCCTACCCCCACCACCACTCCTATCCCCAACCGCAACCCCCGCTGCCATCCCCCCACCACTTTGTGTATGACGATTACGACGACGACGATGATGATGATGATGATGATGATGGTGGTGGTGGTGGTGGATGTTAATGTTGGTGATGATGATGATGATGATGACGATGATGATGGTGGTGGTGGTGGTGATGATGATGATGATGATGATGATGATGACGTTGACGATGACGATGATATGATGACGACAGAGATGATGATGAAGATGACAACGGTGATACTGATGATGGTGTTGTTGTTATTGTTGGTAATGGCGGCGGCGGTGGTGATGGCGCAGGAATTATTGACAGGAGTGAAAGCAGCTTACGACAACAACAACAACAACAGCCACAACAACAACACGTAACAGCAATACAAAGCACCACACAACAGCAGCAACGTCACCATTATACAATAGTTGGCAGCAGTAGCAGCAGCAGCAGCAGCAGCGGAGGGTGGGGAAACAACAACAACGAATTTCACCAGCATCAATAACATCAGCCATAGCAACAATAATAATAGTAATGCCGATGATGACAGCAACAGCGCGACAATGATGATGATGATGATGATATTGTAGTAGTAGTAGTAGTAGTAGTAGTAGCAGCAGCAGCAGTAGCAGTAGTAGTAGTAGTAGTAGTAGTAGTAGTAGTAGTAGTGGTAGTGGTGGTGGTGGTGGTAGTCGTAGTAGTAGTAGTAGTAGTAGTAGTAGTAGTAGTAGTAGTAGTAGTAGTAGTAGTAGATGATGACGACAACGACGACGACGATGATGAGCTGACGAAGATGATGATGGTGATGATGATGATGATGATGGTGGTGATGATGATGATGATGATGATGATGATGATGGTGGTGGTGATGATGGTGGTGGTGGTGGTGGTGGTGATGATAACGACGATGACGACGACGAC
>NW_026320337.1:3085-3882 GCF_001194135.2 Octopus bimaculoides
TCTTTCTTCTTTTTTTCTTTTTTTTGTTTTTGTTTTGTTTTGTTCATCTTTTGCGACAAAAGAATTCGATGTAGATTCAAAATATTCTTTGGTGATTTGTGAAGTGGATGAAAAGAGAAAAGATGAAAACAAAAGACTTTTTGGGGTTTGGCAAAAATGACGGCGTAGTTAGTAAAAAAAAAATAAATAAATAAAATTAAAAAATAATAATAATAAAAAAAGAAAAATAATAATAACAATAAATGATGATATAAAAATAAAAACTGAAAAATATATTAAAAAAAAAAATAATAAACAAGCAAAACCAGAAAACAAATCCGAAGGAAAAGAAAACAAACAACGAAAATAAAACGTCATACCAACGAGTTATCGAACAAACATATAAACAAAGAAAGAAAGAAAGAAAGAAAGGAAGGAAGAAAGAAAGGAACTGAAGAAAATTCATTTTTACTTCAAAGCATCCTTTATTATGTGGTATTTGTAGTAGTGACTGTTTTGGGGGCTGAAAACGGAAAACTGAAAAGGCTTTCGTTTTGAGACCGTATGAAAATAAATAAATTAATAATAATAATAATAATAATAATAATGATAACAATGATGATGATGATAATGATGATGATGATGATGATGATGATGATGATGATGATGACAGCCACACAGGAGCAATAATAGTGATATCTTTTACAATACATTTCAAATGTTAGACGTCCCGATTGCAAAACAAACACTCCGTATACGTCGAATTTAGCTGCGGTTTTTTCTCCCCACTCCTTCTGTTTGTATGTCTCTTTGTGCTT
>NW_026320338.1:0-375 GCF_001194135.2 Octopus bimaculoides
ATATATATATATGTACCGGCGCACACAACGCCTTCTTCATGCGTGCAGGCAGGTTTTATTCATTATATTTCAGTATCTGTGAATGCACTGATTGAAATATTCATTACATATGCATTATATTATATATTGGTCTGTATTCTTTGGAATATATCTTCCTTCCAGATATCAGGCTCACCTCTTTAAGTTGGCGCCACACACACATATATATGACTGCATGTTTACAGGAGTACTGAAAGACTCATGATGCGTAATTCCACTTGCTTTTATTCTTTGTATTCAAACTCTGCTGAATTTTCGAAAAATCCTGAAATAGCATTTGGCAAAGTAGACCACTACTTCTTTCCTCTTTCCATCGCCTTTATATATATATATATA
>NW_026320339.1:0-416 GCF_001194135.2 Octopus bimaculoides
ATGATGATGATGATGACCATGATGATGACGATGACGATGATGATGAAGATGACAGTGACAACTAGCACCATAATGGTGATGAAGACAAGGAGACAACGATGATGACGATGATGAAGACAAGAACGACGGCGATGATGATACTGGTGTTGATGATGATGACGACGACGATGACGATGGTGGTGATGGTGATGATGGTAATGATTGAAATCGAAGATGCTGGAGAACAGGTAGAACAAGGAATGGAAGAGAAGGAAGAAAATTAGTTATAAACAAGAGCTAAAGTGAACGAAATGTAAGGTGCAATGGAAGCGCATAGTGGGGAGGGAGAGGCGGAGATGAAGAAGTACAATAATAATAATAATAATTATACAATAATAATAATAATAATAATGATAATAATAATAATAATAATAATA
>NW_026320339.1:426-530 GCF_001194135.2 Octopus bimaculoides
ATAATAATAATAATAATAATAATTATAATAATAGTAATAATAATAATGATGATGATAATAATGCAAAACAAAAGTCAAACATAAAATAATAATAATAATAATAA
>NW_026320340.1:0-115 GCF_001194135.2 Octopus bimaculoides
ATACAGTCTCAGCATTATCAACCCTACATTAGATTCTGAAGTGCATTTGGGTCCTAAATCAGAACAAATCATCAAGGAACATTTTAATGCATAAATGGAACATATTACTTACATT
>NW_026320340.1:125-274 GCF_001194135.2 Octopus bimaculoides
TGGAACATATTACTTACATTTATAAATATGTATATCTATAGATAAATGAAATGCTTCTGGTCGACTCTCTCAAAATTCATACAGCATCTAAATCAAAATATGTTTCTAAATGTGGTACAATTTCCTTTAGCGAAGTATCCGACCATGCA
>NW_026320340.1:350-650 GCF_001194135.2 Octopus bimaculoides
GTTACTATTGTAAAAGAATCGTAAGAAATAGGAAACTGTATCAGGTAATTATTGAAAATTCTTTGAGATTATATAGCGATTCACAAAAAAATTGGAACTCACATTGAAATTCTCATTTCCTTTACACAAATTTTAAAGCCTACCATAAAAGTCGTTGGATTAACAGTTATTCGTTTCACGTAAATACATACGTCGCTATTCTTGTATGTTTTAAAAGTAGGCAGTGATATAAAATATTGAAGCCATTTGCATAATTTATGATATCCATATATTAGCAAAAAATGCTATAGATTTAAAAAA
>NW_026320340.1:1935-2049 GCF_001194135.2 Octopus bimaculoides
ATATGTGTATATGTTTAGGCAGATAGGTAATGATTGTAAAGAATAAAATACAATGACTAAATGGGATGGTCGGAATGGCTTATGATTGAAAAGCACTCAGATGTCTTTAGCGTT
>NW_026320341.1:0-844 GCF_001194135.2 Octopus bimaculoides
GCGCATACACACACACGCTAACAATCACGCAAACATACATACACACACACAAACACCCAAGCATACACACCCCTGCACACATAACCCACATATACCCCCATTCACAAATACCTCCCACACACCTGACAACCCATACATACCCACATTCACACATACCTCCCACACACCTTACATATATACCGTCCACATACATGACAAACATACATGCGCGTCCTCACACACACATATAGACGAACGCACATATATACACACACACACCCATATATACGCGCACGCCTACATACACAGCCGCATACACATGCACACACAAAATAACACACATATTTGGCACACATTCTTACGCTCTCACACACATAAACACCTCTCACATACACAACCACACACACATACACAACACACATACACATATACACACACGCACACACACCTCTCACATACACAATACTCACTCACATACATAACACACACGTACGCACGAAAACATACACAATATACACATACACGCACGCACAAAAAATATACACACACGCGCATACGGAAACACACATACACACACAAACACACACACAATCCCACACACACGCACATCCACACACACGTACACACCCACACCTCTCACCAACACTACACACTCACACAATCACACACATGGGCATAAACAACACACGCACGCACACACACGTACACAGCAACGCACATATACACACAAACACACACGCACGCACAAAAACATACACATACACACACGCGCACATACAAAATACACACACACACGTACACGTACCCAACACCTACAACCCCACACAAACACGAACACACACATACTCAAAAAACCGCCTGTTGA
>NW_026320341.1:1451-4525 GCF_001194135.2 Octopus bimaculoides
TATTCGCCTTTATATATTTAATCCTTTATATTGAACACTCAATATTTCAGATATTCAATAAGACATATTCCATATATTCAATAAGACATTCAATACTTCATCTCATTGTACCATCCATTTTTATATTATATATTATATATTCCATATTCTATATCCCACATTAATTTTACAAGAATATAAATAAAACATAAAAAACAGACAGAGTTGGAACTCTTTTAAATAAAATAATATATATATATATATATATATATATATACATACATGTGTGTGCATGTGTGTATATATATATATATATATATACATACACCTATGGTGGTGCTCCAGCATGACCACAGCAGCATGACTGAAACTAGTAAAAGAATAAAAGAATACACATGTGTGTATGTATATACATATATATATAATAACATAAATAATATATAATTATATGAATATATCCATACATATATGTACATACCGACATCTATATGTATACATACATGCATATATGGATACAGGACATCACAAGAAACGTTAAATACAATGAGAAACGAAAACATAAAGACAAAGACATAAAACGAATTTTTTTTTAACAAAGAAAAAAACAGAGAAACGAGACATGCAACATAAAGAATATTACCCTTCTTCAGTTGTCCCTGCTCCATCTACTCTGCGTTTCGAAGGCAAGGACAATACGAGACTTCATTGGAGCAGTCCTTCCCGCAAGCAAATTAATTAAAATTTGGAAATTTTTGCAGAGGGTGAAAGTGTTAACAAAAACAGGATAGTGGGAACAAGACAGTAAAAACAAGATAGGACAGTGAGAACAAACGGTAAGGGCTGTTAGGCCAAGATGATAGAAAAATTATTTTGAATGCAAAGTTAGATGTGAATGAGAGAGAAAAAAAATTAACATCTTTTCTGTAAGAAGGCAGGAAGTAGAAAGATAGAATCTCTTTCATCACATGTCAGCGATGAGAGGGTCAAGGAGGAGGAGTGAGAGAGGGAATGGTGAAAGGAAGAGAAGAATCGGGCAGGGTATATATACACACACACATACATATATAATATATATGACGAACTCTCCTGGTGGTTTCAGCAGCTGAAGAACAACCAGTTACACCTACATATAAATTTGTATATTTACTTATCAATTTATTCACTTACACATTGCAAAAATTTGGAGACGCTAATGGTTATCTAAGAAAGCTAAAAATACATAAATAAATAGATAAATTGTAATGTATTCAGAGCTGTTTGCCATATTTGCTGGAAAACTGAAAAAGTAATATTCAAAAGGCATCATATTTAATTCTACTTTTACATTTTTAATATTTTATTCATTAAATATCGTTTCCACCCACTCCTCTGCAATGTGGATGACATCTGAGAAGTTATCATTATTATTATGCAATTATTCATAAAATAATTCACAAAATAAATTTAAACACTGTGATAATCTTTTCTATGATATTTATTTCCCTAAAATATTCAGTTATAAAAACATTCATCTTACAAAAAGTATAGCAGAAGACTGATAACTTTAAAGGGAGCAATGTCCACTTGAATAGTGTACTCATCAATTAAGTTAACATCTGTAACAGGACTAATGCTGTCGAACTGTGTGTCATCTGATGTACTTTCTAGTCCATTGCACCTACAAATTAAAGAAGATAGAGTAAGAATTCTATAAAACATAGGAAACCATAAGTAATGTAACCAATTGGCAGAATGTCACTTAAAACTGTTGTAAAAGGTTGATAGTTGCAATAGAGACATTAGTCTCTCTCTATCACCTTTCAACAAAATTATATATGAAGAAACAGTAGAACAATTAACAACATAATATAAATAAGTTTTATTTTTGATGATGCTTGGTTTTACAAATCCCGTGTCATTCAGCTTAGCAACCGCTGGTTAACTTGTAATTGGTATCGGAAGGTTAAGAGCTTCCTTGATGCATGCCAGAGGAGCAAGTAGCTATCACCATCGAAGGCATCGTGGTGAAGAGTGCTTCGTTGAGGAGCAAGGTGTTGTCACGTCGAAGGTATCGCGCTCAAGAGGCTTAGAAAGTGAAAGAAACTCTTTAAGTACTAGTTTTACTACGCATGCGCACTCGAAGAGCTTCTGGGAAGGCAAGTCCCTTGTACATGTGCAGATTGTACTTCCTCAATGGCGGCTATAATTTCGCGCCACTACACTGTCTTCATGTAAAGAAAATCTGTTGGATTTTTTTTTTTTTAATATTTTTTCTTGTTTCAGATATTGGACTGCAGTCACATTGTTGCACTGCATGGAAGGGTTTAGTTGAACAGATCAACCTTAGTACTTATTCTATTGGTCTCTTTAGCTGAACTGTTATTTTATGGGGATGTAAACAAACACTGGTTGCAGTGGTCGGGACAAATACACACATACACGTACACGTTTATATGATAGGCTTTTGCACACTTTCCAGGTACCACATTTATTCATCAGGCATTAGTCAACACAAGGCTCTAATAGAAAACACTTGCTTAAAGTGCTGTGCAGTGGGACTGAACTTGAAACTATGTGGCTGCAAAGCGAGATTCACCATACAACCATACCTCCTTTTTGTATAGTTAGTGGCCAAAGGACAGTGACCATAATCTTTACAGGGTATTTGAAGGTGGTGGGTGAAGAGGAGGTAAAAGTCTTGATTCTGTGCAGTAAAATATTGGATAATCCTCAGATTTAGTCTGAATACTTGTAACAGTGGATTCCTCTACTAAATACACCCATGGAATGGTTAAATTAAGTGATGTATTAAGTCTAGCAACCAAAAACATGTAGTTTATTAGACTGATTTCTCTACATTTTCCACTAAACCATTTTCATTTATAAGGCTTGGGTTGATCTGAGACTATAGTAGAAGATACTTCAACTTGCTTAAGGTGATGTAAATAATGAATGAATCCAGAAGTGCCTGATTGCAAAGCAAAATTCTTAATGGCACAACCATATCTGTGCCCGTCTCATCTCTTTCCATCTACACCAAAATTCATTGATTGAAGAACAAATGGAAAATTCATTTGTCAAAATCAAAGAGTAAGTCCATGATTTTATATATATAT
>NW_026320342.1:0-335 GCF_001194135.2 Octopus bimaculoides
ATATATATATGTTTATATACATATATATTAGTATATTTGTATGTGTGTATATGTGTGTTTAAAATTTCTCTCGACTCTCAAAGAAGCAATACCTAAAAAAACTCAGTTTGTAAATGTAAAACATTCTTTCAAACATCATAGAATTATTGATCTAACTATCTGTTACTGTTTGAGCAGATTGTCCGTTGATATTTTGTTTGAAACTTGCTATATTTCGAATACTGCTTCAAAATGAATTCGAAAAATCTAAGTTTATTTTGAAGCAGTATTCGTAATATAGCAAGAATACTCTTATTTCTATAAGTCCTATTTGAATTGATATTACATATTTTCTC
>NW_026320343.1:0-207 GCF_001194135.2 Octopus bimaculoides
TGCATGCATATATGTATGTATATGTATGTATACATGTATGTATGTGCGTGTGTATGTATGTATGCATGTATATATACCTGTATGTATATTTCTATATTTACATTCACACATTATTTCAGAAACACATCCAGCCACATGCTATCATTTATAGACACACCCATACATACATACATACATACATACATACATACATACATGCATGCATAC
>NW_026320344.1:0-390 GCF_001194135.2 Octopus bimaculoides
GAGAAAGAGAAAGAGAGAGATAGAGAGAGATAGAGAGAAAGAGAGAGAGAGAAAGAAAGAGAAAGAGAGAGAGAAAGAAAGAAAGAGAAAGAAAGAAAGAGAAAGAAAGAAAGAGAGAGAAAAAGAAGGAAGTGAAACATTATTCATGTGATCAGTCTCCTTTGCATGATGTCCAATCGAGAGAGCATGTATACAATTTCTCGCTGTTAAGGGATATCCTTAATGATGATAAAAGTAACATAAATAATAATTACTCGCTTAGTTTCAGCTTAACACATTTCAACTCACTGCACCTTTCTTTCTTGAGAAATGGGAAGCAATACGACCGTGTTCATAAGTTGCTGCCAGAGCTAAACATGGCTGGTTCCTTGTCTAAATGAATGCTGAGAG
>NW_026320344.1:400-686 GCF_001194135.2 Octopus bimaculoides
GGGGGGGGGAGGAAGAGAGAGGGAGGGAGAAAGAGAACTAAATATATATAGAGTGAGAGAGAGAAAGAGAGAGACATAGAGACAGAGAGAAATAGTCTTCTTGTGATCAGGATGTTTGCATAGCATCCAATAGAGTATATATAAGTAGACAAAAATATTTAAATATATTTATATTTATATTTATACATGCATACATAAACACACACACACATACACACACACACACACACTACACACACACTCACACACATACATATTTACATTTATGATATATGCTTATATATAT
>NW_026320345.1:0-438 GCF_001194135.2 Octopus bimaculoides
GTGTGTGAAGAGTTATAAGTGTATTCTTCTAAATATATATAGACATACGCTTGTAGATAGCCACATACATATATATGTATGTGTAAACGTATATATGAATGTATGTGAGTGTGCGCATGTGTGTTCATGAATTTATATATATATATATACACACCAAATACGTTAAATGAATCTGTTTAGATGGTTGAAGCTACGGTGATATCATGCATAAAGAAATGTTGCAAAGTAATAAAGAAATACATTTCGAAATAAAAAGAAATAATAATCTATATTTCTCTTGAGAAAAATCCAATATTAAACTTGATGTATAAATGTATGATGTAAGTGTCGGTATGCAGTTGAGGATGTTTAAATTGTACATACGTATACTTACGTGTGTGTGTGTATATGCAGGTATCTATGTCTGTCTGTCTGTCGATATGTATGTACCTTAAAATT
>NW_026320346.1:0-373 GCF_001194135.2 Octopus bimaculoides
ATATGGTCGCATGTGTTTGTGTGTGTGTGCGCGCGCAACATTCCAAAGAGCACGAGGCAGCAGTTTTGCAATGATGCACTTTCTGTTTCACTATCCATCTACTCCTCTCCTTTTAAAAGCCTATTCCTCAAACTTTCCTCTCTCGCTCTCCCTATCTCCTCTCTCTCTCTCTCTCTCTCTCACGCGCGCGCACTTTACGCTATTCCGCTGTCCTTAGAATACTGTTCAAACCTTAAACTTTGCAGCTCTTAATCTGTTTCTCTGTGTCTTTAATTCTTCTAATATGTTGTCTTCTCCAACCTTCTTCTTCATCCTCTCTGTCTATATAATCTCTGTAATATACATACATATATATATATATACATACATACAT
>NW_026320347.1:0-318 GCF_001194135.2 Octopus bimaculoides
GTGTGTGTGTGTGTATACAAAGTATGAGGGTTTAGTACACAGGTGATATAAACGATTAGGTACGGTAGGTAAGTGCTGTAACGGATTACTAGGGCTCAAAGGTTGTAGCCGAGACGGTAGATATAGAGCCATTGCAGATTTCCGATATAGTGGATATATAATTGTTAACGAGGACAACAAACTTTAAGGCAAGGCAAACATCTCGAGTCATATTTATTATTATTATTGGAAAAATTCAAAGTCTTACAGCTGTGGTATGGGATATTCCGTCATCAGAAACAAATAGGGAAAATGAGAAGGGTATAGATTAATGAAATG
>NW_026320348.1:0-508 GCF_001194135.2 Octopus bimaculoides
AGGTGGTACTCCAGCATGGCCACAGTCAAATGACTGAAACAAGTAAATGAATAAAATAATTGGTTTTGCTCAACCAGTTGACCTGGGGCTAAACACCAATGTATGTCTATTCATTTAGGATTACGCTAGGGTTAAACAGCAACAAATATGCCCCTTTCCTGCTAGCAGGTGAAAAAAATTAAAAAAGTGCTCTTGTATAAGACACTGTTATCTTATCTCAAATGTTTTCATACTTATAGGTCTTGCTTTAAAATATATATTTCACAGTTCATTACAAATATATATATATATACATACATATATATTTGTAATGAACTGTGGAGTCCAAACGATAAGTAGACAAGGAAAATTCTTTAACTCATCTTTAATGATTTGTTACAATTGTTTCAGTACCAACTCTATTTGCAATGCTAGTTTACACAAAAATTTGAAGTGAAAATATACATCCTAACTTTACACCCAACCAGGATCTTAGACTTTTGCTCTCTCTCTCTCTCTCTCTCTCTCT
>NW_026320349.1:0-1208 GCF_001194135.2 Octopus bimaculoides
GTGTGTGTGTGCTTGCGTGCGTGCGTAGTCTCCTATCAAGAAAGTGTTTGCTTTTTATATTTTGATAACGTAATGCGTTGTTGTAACGGTCTTATAAAACATTTCAGATAAGAAACCAAAACAGCGCAAAAGAAAGTAACACATTTCTGTAATACCTCTCTAAATTCTAGACCAGGGGTTTTCAAACTTTTTGACTTGCGGACCCCTTTATATTTCAGGCTTTACCTTAGGTAAACGCTTATGAAATTTATATATAAATATTTGCTTAAAATAACATATATTTTTACATTTATTTATTTAACAGTATTTAACAAATAGGTTTATTGTCAATTAAAAGATTTCGATTAAAAAACATATATAAAATCAAATTGCCCATAAAAAGTATTTGCTGTCCACGGACCCCCTGTCTTGTCCTTGCGGACCACAGTTTGAAAACCCCTGTTCTAGACGATCTAATTGATTACTAGTGTTCATGGATTCAAGTGTTAGGAGGGCAACACACAACGGATAGTTTAGTTTACACAGAGTTTCTAAATCTGAAGTCAATAACTTTGTCCTTTTGTCTTCTGTCCTTCCATTTTTGTTCAACAATAAATCACAAGTATGAAATATGTTCTATATATTTGTTTATAAGAAATGGAACGAACATTATTAAATTCAATAAGGTATCCAACTAGATGTAGAAAGTTTATATATTTTATTCACACAATAGAAATTTGGTCCCTGCCTATTCCACGACTGTTATGGAGAAAAAAGTGGGTTAGCAGTCGAACATAAAAAAGCAACATTAAAACAG
Source organism: Octopus bimaculoides (assembly GCF_001194135.2). Classification (NCBI taxonomy): domain Eukaryota; kingdom Metazoa; phylum Mollusca; class Cephalopoda; order Octopoda; family Octopodidae; genus Octopus; species Octopus bimaculoides. The sequence goes on from NW_026320349.1 coordinate 797, forward strand.
TGAAATTTGAAAAAAGAATTCAGCGAAGGTGAAAGAAATGGAGATTTGTAGCTGTTTCGATGCATTATTGTCGAAATTGCCATTAAAATATAATTATCTGCCTTCCTTCTTGTGCCCATATGGAAAAAAAGGAATCAGCACGAAGTAAATAATGGAATAGATATACCAGAAAAATGTCATACTGACATAATATGCCTTGGAGCAGTGAATGAGAAAAGAAATCAAAATTGAGATACTTAGGTGTTAGCAAAGGTTACACAAAGAGAGAATAATGCTAAATTTCTCAGAAATCATGCTCCATTAGTAATGCTCAGGGAAATAGAACTCGGTTTACAACGCTTGAAGAAGAAAATAATCCCTAGGTTCGATTACTTAAAAGTCTGAGAGTACAAATACACATGTTACATAAAAA
>NW_026320350.1:0-653 GCF_001194135.2 Octopus bimaculoides
TATACATGCACACGTTGACATAACTTCATTTCATTTCCTCACACATGTAAATGCCTAGAAACATACTGAAACACACACACACACCTGGAAGACAAAGAAATAGACACCGATATACACTGAAGGAATTATATGCAACAGAAACCAATCGATTTACGCATATATTGACAGACATAACTAGTGACAGCTTCGCGTGTGTATGAGTGTTGTGCTATGCATACACACGCACACACACATGCACACATACATATAGAGTGAGAAGTAGTTGTGGTGCACCTGAGAATTGTACATAATTTCTTTCATATATGATCCATATATATTTCCCCTTGTTTATTCGCTGCCAGTTGTGACTGAGAAAATTTCTTAGGTCTTAGGTCTCTTGGTTAGCTCCTGACAAATATGTGTGTATGTGTGCATTATATATATATATATATATATATGTATATATATATTTATATATATATTCTTTTATTGTTTTATTTTTTTAGTCGTTTGACTGCGGCCATGCTGGAGCACCGCCTTCAGTCGAGCAAGTCGACCCCAGGACTTATTCTTTGTAAGCCTAGCATTTACTCTATCGGTCTCTCTTGCTGAACGGGAACGTAAACACACCAGCACGGTTGTCAGACAACCGTGCTGGTGTGTTTACGTTCCCG
>NW_026320350.1:962-2236 GCF_001194135.2 Octopus bimaculoides
TATATATAATATGTGTTCCTCAGTAACGCTTGACAACCGGTGATGGTCTGCTCATGTCCTCAGGCGGTTCAAATAGTACCAGGCTTAAAAAAGAAATAAGTTCTGGGGGCGATTCTTTCGACTAAAAATTCTTGAAGGCGATGCCCCAGTATGGCTGTGATCTAATTACTGAAATAAATTAAACAATAAGTTAAGAAGGATATATAGGGAGATCTTTGCATGATAGTATGCAATGGTGTAGCTAGAGCGTCCCATTCTGGGGCCCCAAGTTTTATACAAACTTATACAGCAGACCTAAATGGGTGGCCTCCAGAAGAGTGTTACTCAGGGTGGACCACCTTCCCTATGACTAGGTTACAGTTAGCATGACTTGTCAGAAATCGTAACCGATATTCCTGAACTCATATGGCACCCGTTTTAGGTTAGCTAATTAACCACTGCTTTAATTTAGCTAATGAACTACGGTTATGACGACGAGGGTTCCAGTTGATCCGATCAACGGAACAGCCTGCTCGTGAATTTAACGTGCAAGTGGCTGAGTACTCCATAGACACATGCACCCTTAATGTAATTCTCAGGGAGATTGAGCGTGACATAGAATGTGACAAGGCTGGCCCCTTTATATTACAGGTACTACTCATTTTTTGAGAAGTCGCATGGCTCAGTGGTTAGAGCGTCGAACTTACGATCGTGAGGTTGTGAGTTCAAATCCCGGATCGGGCTGCGTGTTGCGTTCTTGAGCAAGACACTTTACAATTGCGCGCACACACACTTACATGTACATATATATACACGTACACAAACATACATGCACATGTACACACGTACACACATTTACTTGCACATATATACACGTACACACGCATTTATATATAAATACACACACACACGCACACACATACACACACACACAGAAACAGGAGCCAAATCTCCCTCAAACCTCACACTGGAGGGGTATTTTTTCTTTTTCCTTTTTCTTTTCTTTCTTTTTCAGAAAATAGCACATTGAAGAATGTATTCCTAGATATAAATGTGAACTAATGGTGGGACTGCCATGCTTGGAACGGCTTTCATGATGGATCTGCTGCGTCATAAAAAAACATTAAGCAAAATAACAAACATGACAGCCACCAGATACGCGCGCACGCAAACACACACATGCACACACACACACACACACACACATATTTTCATCATATACACATGCACATACAAACTTGACACACACAAGCATATATATATATATATATATATATATATATGTATATATATAT
>NW_026320350.1:2677-3137 GCF_001194135.2 Octopus bimaculoides
TACATACACAACTTCATGCATACACACACACAAACACACATACAAACACAAACACACACAGATACACACACACACACACACACAAACATATACACACACACTTACAAATGCTCTCGTCTCGTTCCATTGTATACACACACACACATATATATATATATATGAATATAACGTACATACACATGCGCATAAATGTAATTTACATGCATACAAACATATAGACGAATAGACGCACACGCAAACAGATAATTCATATGTATGCACATATATAAGCACATGTATACACGTACACACAAACACGTACACACAAACACGTACACATATATTGGTATAAAACATATCCAGAGGTGAAACACATATATACATATATAAACAGCTAGATGTGAAACAAACAAACATACATACATAAACACATACGTTTATGCATGTATGCATATATATATATATATATATATATATATAT
>NW_026320350.1:4337-5069 GCF_001194135.2 Octopus bimaculoides
ATATATAAATATATACATACATATATATATATATATAAGCATACATAAATACACTCATTCATACATGCCTACATACATTCATACATACATACACACATACATGAATGGATTTATACGTGCAGAAATGCATATATATATATATATATATATATATATATATACATACATACATGTATAAATACATAAAAACGTTCAAACATACATAAATATATATATAAATACATACATTCACACATGTATACATACATGCATACATACACACACATACATACATACATGGCATACACACAACAGAAAACAACGCAGACAGAGTACAACACACACACACAAACTCACACTCTCATACACACACACACACACAGAAACACGGAACCTAGCATACGTACAGAATACAATTGATATATATATATAAATGCCGCACGTATACGTGTTATACGCAAGTTATACGCATATACATACGGGCGTAAATAGAGTACGACACATATACTCACACACACGCACATAAGTTATACACACATCTATACATAGAAAGCACGCGCAAGTAAATTAGACACACACCCAAAAGTACAGACGTATACATAGAACATCACAAACATATACATAAAAGACAAGCATAACAGTGACACACACGTACACACACATTCACACACATACACACACACGTACAAACATATATAACGTACCACACGTACATATATATACACCATACACGCATACATATACAACAAACAG
>NW_026320351.1:0-439 GCF_001194135.2 Octopus bimaculoides
CAGGATGGCCTCCATCTAATGACTGAAACAAGTTAAAAAAAAAAAAGATTCACACACGAATGAGTAAAAAAAAACGAAATTCAATAAATGTTCATGCAGAGAAAAAACAAGATGCCCGTTGATGAACCTCTGTATGATTACCAATATTGTATATAAGTGCAGCGTGCACACAAGGGAAGGATCGTACGTTTACATTGGTGCAACGGCGGATTCGTTCAAGAACCGATATCGAAGCCATGTAGCTAGCTTCAGTAAAATCAACAAGAGGGACTCGACATCTGTGGCTGATTTAGACTTATAGAGGATAAGGCTAAATATGATCTCACATGGTCCATAATAAGACATGCACAACCGTACAATGTCCTTTCCAGGAGATGCAGATTGTGCTCTGAGGAATTGCTGTCCACTTTCTGGACCATTAATAGGATTTCTGAAAGGC
>NW_026320352.1:0-221 GCF_001194135.2 Octopus bimaculoides
TCTAATTAAACATGTAATATTTATGTGGTTAACTTGTAGTTATTGAATACCTTTGATGAAACAAGATTCTCATCAAAAACCATGAAATGAATTGCTAAAATATTGTATGCAGTTATATTCGTCGACCTTTCCGAGTTAAAATTCCATCCGAATCAACGACACTTTTCAACCTTCCAGTAGTGATTCAATATAGTACCAGTAAAAGAATTGTCCTGCGCTGA
>NW_026320353.1:0-363 GCF_001194135.2 Octopus bimaculoides
AGTTTGGATATTGATATAATAATATTTACGTTTATGAATTTGTTTTGCAAGATTCGTGATGTGAAATCGTGTGTTGAAACAGATATTGTTATATTTCTGGATGGTCATATTACTTTTTCGCCAAATAACCACGCACATTATATATTCGTTCTTCACTTCAGCTTTATTCCTATCAGGGCCGGATTAAGGTCCACATAGGCCCTAAGCACGTAAAAGTTTTCGGTGCTCTCAAGTATACGTAAATGGTTCAAAATGTAAACAAAAATGATTCAAAATATAAACAATAATAAACGATAGAATAAATTTTTATCTTTAAAGATACCTCTCCAGCCTCACTTTCCTTTTCAGGTGGAACCTGAAAAG
>NW_026320354.1:0-431 GCF_001194135.2 Octopus bimaculoides
TATATAAAAGCAAAATTTGCTAGTTATAAAATCTCGATAGATATATAGATAATCTATATATTAATTTCAAGTTTTGACACAAGGCCAGCAATTTCGAGGTTGTTGGGGTTGGTCGATTCCATCGGCCCCAGTGCTCAACTGGTACTCATTTTATCGACCCTGACAGGATGAATGGCAATGTGACCTCAGCGGAATTTGAAGGCTGAACGTAAAAAGGGACGAAATGGCGCTGACCATTTTGCCTGGTGTAGTAACGATTCTGCCAACACGCCGCCTTGATAATCCATATATTGATAACTCACAACGGGTATATATATATATATGTATGTATATATATGCATGAATACACACATACATATGTGTGTGCGTATATATATAAGTGTAGCTCTCCTGAAATAAGAATTTCTAACTTCCGGTCAGTCATTGTTATG
>NW_026320355.1:0-391 GCF_001194135.2 Octopus bimaculoides
TCTTCAGCCACAAACATTTTCAGTCCCAAGATTACATCACAAAGAAAAAAAAAAAGAGAGAGAAAAAGGAAAAGTCCACTTAGTATTATCCAGTGTAATATGCTTATCCTTTAAATTGTTATATCTGCATAAATGTTCCTTGAGATAGATAGATAGATAGATACAAGTGTATTATATATATCATATATATATAATATATATATATGTATGTATATTATATATGTATATTATACCTATATATATATATATTATATATATATATTATACACACAAATATGTATATTAAATATATATATATATGTATATTATGCATATATATGTATATTATGTATATATGTATGTATATATATATATATCATATATATGTATATATATATATATATATATATAT
>NW_026320356.1:0-215 GCF_001194135.2 Octopus bimaculoides
GTCATTTAGAATAATTTAATTAGGGTAAGGTAAATTTGAAGTCTTACAGCCGTTTCTAAGATAACCCAAGTGGTTAGTTAGCATGTCCGTGCACTAGGTATCCCGTCATCAGAGACATGGTATGAATATTTTAGACGGGGAAGATTTACAATTTACAAGGAATAAAATTTACAGTTCATAAGGAATAAAATAGAAAAATGAAGGAATAAAATAGA
>NW_026320357.1:0-676 GCF_001194135.2 Octopus bimaculoides
TCATCATCATCATCATAATCACGCTCATCATCAACACTCATCATCATCGTTATCATCAACACTATCACCACCACCACCACCACCAACAACAACAACATTATTCTTGTTATCATCATTGTCATCATCATCATTGTTGTTGTTGTCATCATTATTGTTATCATTTAATGTATACTTTTACACGCTTGCATGGGTCAGGCCGGATTGGCTGAAGCAGATTTCCTCCAGTCGCACTGTTTCCAAGCAAAGCAAAAATTTTACCCTAATCTAGGCATGTTTCCATAAGAGATTACAAACAAACAGCTCTGCTTCTATGGCATTGAGGCCTGTTTGCAATTAGCACGTGATGTCAAGTCAAAGAGACACAAACCTACACATCTGCACACCTGGACACCTTGGCACCCACATGTGTGACTTTGGATTTTCAGTACAACTAAGCACTTAGCTTTCTAACTTTTTGAAAACTACATTATAACTGTGTGGCAAGAAGTTTGTTTCCCACTCACGTGGTTTCAGTATCACTGTGTGGCACCTTGGGCAAGTGTCTTACAATAGCCTTGAGCCAGCCAAAGCTTTGTGAGTGAATTTGGTAGATGGAAAGTGAAAGATGCCTGTTGTGTATCTATATAACTGTATGTATCTATTTATATGTATGTGTCTGTGTTTGTCCACCAGCACT
>NW_026320358.1:0-204 GCF_001194135.2 Octopus bimaculoides
ACACACACACACACACACATGGATGTGCACTAACACACACACACATGGATGAACACTAACACACGCACAAACACACACATTCATAAACACAATGGATGCAAACACATATATACACACATAAACATAATTAGAAAAAACAAAAACAAACAAAAACTAAACACATGCAAATAAACAAGAAATATAATTTGATACAAAATAATTACA
>NW_026320359.1:0-227 GCF_001194135.2 Octopus bimaculoides
AAATATATGTTTCAGTGATTAGACTCCGGCCATAATGGGGCATCGCCTTGAAGAATTTTAGTCTGATCGCCCAAACTCAAGAGCTTTAGCGAGACACCACTTTATGTATGGATTTCCTTTATGTAGCCCAGACTGCAAAATGGAAGCAACACAACATGATGCATTGAATCCTATCCATAAGCGACAGTAACAGGATGGGTTGAAACGATCGTCCTACAAAATAAAGA
>NW_026320360.1:0-468 GCF_001194135.2 Octopus bimaculoides
CATATCTACTCAAAATGCATCACTTCGACTTGGTATCTCTACCTATAAAACGGGTGTGATATCCTGTTTTTTTCTTTTGTGACTTTTGCTACCCATGGTAACTATTAACATATTTACATTGTCAAGGTTTTTTTTAAACTGAGATAATATTAATATATACATAAATTTATATACACACACACACACACACACACATGTATATAACCTTCCTTACAGGTTGGATTCTGGATGCAGACCTGTGTGACCACCCTTTCTTAACAGGATGGGTTTACAGAAGGGCTCACACCTTCAGTAGACTGTCAGCAAATTGACAATCTGAATTCACTTCATATAACTCTATCTATCTATCTATCTATTTATCTATCTGATACACGATCCCTCGTGATCGTTTTTTTTTTTGTTTTTTACGATACCTTTTGATCGAAAATCTACCACCCCTCTTTTATAATTATAAAAAATTTTTTTTTT
>NW_026320360.1:478-733 GCF_001194135.2 Octopus bimaculoides
TTTTTTTTTTTGTTTTTTACGATACCTTTTGATCGAAAATCTACCACCCCTCTTTTATAATTATAAAAAATTTTTTTTTTCATTCCTTCTCCCCAAAAAGAAAAAAAGCTCTACTTTGTAACTTCTCCCCTCTGTGTTCAGCCCTGTGTGGCTAATAAACATATCTATCTGTCTGTCTGTCTGTCTGTCTGTTTGTCTGTGTATCTATCTATTATCATCTATCTGTCTGTCTGTCTGTCTGTCTATCTATTTGTC
>NW_026320361.1:0-209 GCF_001194135.2 Octopus bimaculoides
ACAGTTGAATCTTCTCCTTTGTAGCATTCCTGCACCACTTGCTACTTCAGTCAGGGATCTCATCACTGATCCTCGTCCGGATGCGACTTACGAGGTGGTTAAATCCGAGGTTCTCCGACGGAACACTAAATCCGCGGAGTCTAAGTTTAAGCAAATAATGCAAGATGGGGAGCTAGGAGACAGGATGCTGTCTCAATTTTTACGGCATC
>NW_026320362.1:0-206 GCF_001194135.2 Octopus bimaculoides
CCACCAACAACCTATTACTGTCATACAACTCTCGTCTTTTTCTTATTCTTTCTCTTTTACTTCCTCTTCTTCTTCGCGGTCTCCTTCCCCAGCTACTGCTGCTTAAACAATCAAAACATAGAAACCTCATCACTCATATATCAAATATTTCTTTAGATTTGCTACTACCTCCCGAGCATTCACAAAAGTAAACGAGAGACAGAGAG
>NW_026320363.1:0-585 GCF_001194135.2 Octopus bimaculoides
AACACATAAATAAATAAATAAATAAATAAATATATATATATATACACACATATATACATATAGGTATAGGTATGCATGTATGTATGTATGTATGTATGTATGTATGAACAAATGTTTTAGGGGTGATCTTGAAATATTTAAACCACCAAATCGACCACATTAACCAAGCTTCACAAAAAAGAAACGTGCGCGCGCACATATTCACACACACACACACCCATGCGTTTATATGAGTACATACTTGTTTATAGAAATGGAAATTTAATACGTACATTAACGTATGCATATATGTTTATTTACATATATATCAATTTTTATTTAAACATATATGTTTAGTTGTAATCATGCATTTATAAATAACTATATAAATCTGTATTTGTATAATTTAATATAATATAATATAATATAATATAATATAATATAATATAATATAATGTAACGTAATATAACATAATATATAGTTTCTATGTGACCGGACATAGCTTCCATTTGAACTTGTTCCCTCAGATTATTAACATTATTGTTGTTATTATTTATATTATTTTTATTATTATTATTATTATTATTATCATTATTATTATTATT
>NW_026320364.1:0-251 GCF_001194135.2 Octopus bimaculoides
ATGTATGTATGTATGTATGTATGTATGTATGCATGCATGTATGTACGTACTTATTATGCATGTACATGTGTATGTATGTGAGCATGTGTATATATATGTATGCGTGTATATGTATATGTATGTATAAGATATATATACATATCGTGGCACTCCGTCAATTACGACGATGTGGGTACCAGTTGATCCGATCAACAGAACAACATTAACGTGCAAGTGACTGAGCACTCCACAGACACATGTACCCTTAACGT
>NW_026320365.1:0-623 GCF_001194135.2 Octopus bimaculoides
CAACGCCTGGTCTGGGAATCGAAACCGCGAGTCTGCTGCCCTAACCACTGAGCCATTGCACCTCCAGTTGTGATAATGATGCTTGCTAATGGTGGTGGTTATGCTGATGGTGGTGATTATGATGGTGGTGGTGATGGCGCTAATGGTGGTGGCAGCGATGATGGTGACGTACGTGATTGCTGGAAATGAGCATTATAATCATTATCATCATCATCATCATCATCATCATGCAAGCAAAGTTCCCCATTGTCCAGCAATGCGGAAATATTTCCTTGCTTGGAAACAGGTGGGGGTTGGTGACAGGAAGGGTATCCATCCAGCTGTAGATAATCTGCCTCAGAAATTTCCAGGCATGGCTCAGTGGTAAGAAGCTTGCTTCCCAACCCCATGCTGGCAGAAACGTTAACACGCCAGGCGAAATGCTTAGTGGTATTTCGTCTGTCGTTAAGTTCTGAGTTCAAATTCCGCCGAGGTTGACTTTGCCTTTCATCCTATCAGGGTCGATAAAATAAGTACCAGTTACGCACTGGAGTCGATGTAATCGACTTAATTCCTTTGTCTGTCCTTGTTTGTCCCCTCTATGTTTAGCCCCTTGTGGGCAATAAAGAAATAGGAAACTGAAA
>NW_026320365.1:1280-2024 GCF_001194135.2 Octopus bimaculoides
ATATATATATATATATATATATATATATATATATATATATATATATATATATATATATATATATATGTATGTATGTATGTATGTGTGTGTATATATATATATGTAGTCAGTCATTCAAGGCTATCTTATTATCATTAGAGTTTCATAAATCCAAAGTTTCACTGGTTTAATCTCCATCACATTAGAAGACAATTTCTATATTGTGCCATGGATTATAATAGTTAAATTAATAACATAAGAAAATGGAGAGATAAATATTTGCATTCAATTTATTTGCATTCAGTTTATTTGCCTCATGCAGCGCCTAAGGAGAGAAATAGGGAAGAGAGAAAGACAGAGAGAAAGAAAGGGGGAGAAAATAGGAATAGGATCTTTTCAGGGATTTTGTTTTAATGATGATGAAGGTTACATCTTGTAGGAATTCAAATTCATAACTATGAATTTGAATTCCTACAAGTAAGATGGAACCACAGTTATCATTAAGACAAAAAGCCTGAAGAGATTCTACCCCTTACAACTTTAATTCTTAACATCGGATTTAACCTAAACGTTTTGAATAATGTATTACCAAGGGACTAGAATCGAAACATATGTAAGGTTTTTGAGTCTTCTATGGTGGTTCTTAAAAAAGAAATTTATTTGCATTTATATCTTGAAAAGAAACTATGATGCAAATAAATTGAATACACATATTTATTTCTCCATTTTCTTATGTTATAAAATTTAACTGTAGATATATGCATA
>NW_026320365.1:2847-3264 GCF_001194135.2 Octopus bimaculoides
TATATATGTATGTAAATATATATGGGAGAAATTACAAAAAAAAAAAAAGAACAACAGACAAGGACAGGTGGAGTAAACAACAAAAGGATGTATTAGTATAACGCCCGGGAATACAGAAAGTCTTTAACGTTTCGAGCTACGCTCTTCAACAGAAAGAATATGGAGAATAAAGGAGGTTTACATAAGTGGAAAAGTTCAAAAGTTCAAAAGTTTTAGACGTGGTATATTGAGGCGATTTCAAATCAGAAAATAGGTCCAGTGTAATCCGTGGGTAGGAGAGGTGCAGCCGGAGTGTGTAGAGTTCAGAATAAAACAGTCCAGAATGAATAAATCCAGAATGAAAGAAGGTAGAATCCAGAAGTTCGCATTTGATGAGTAGAGACAGGATTAGCTGGTGCGACCACGTGAGCGTGTATT
>NW_026320366.1:0-214 GCF_001194135.2 Octopus bimaculoides
AAACTCATTTTGTAAACTATATTAAGTAAACTATATTAACTATATCATGCATTCATGGTTGCTACATTAGGGCATGACATTCCAGCTTTATCAACGTTGCAAAAGTGGGCAGTTGAATTTAGCGAGTGGGGGTGAGTGTTGACGTTAACGCAAGGTCTGGAGGTCCTGAAACTGCCATGAGCCAGGAAAACAATGTTCGTGTTCACTCTATAGA
>NW_026320367.1:0-325 GCF_001194135.2 Octopus bimaculoides
GTGTGTGTGTATGTATGTGTGTCTTGACATTGTGTGATAGTTGTAAATGAGTGTCACTATTATACAGTGTCATTTATTTCCAATGTTCTGTGAAAACATGTCTGTTCTTGGTGGGAATATTATCTTGCTTGGAAATGGGTGAGAAGTGGTGACAGGAAAGGCATCCAGCCATAGAAAATCTGCCTCAAATAAACTCTGCCCAGACACTTGCCCAAGGTGCCATACAGTGGGACTGAAACTGGAACCATGTGGTTTGTAAGCAAGCTACTTTCCACACAGCCACTCCTACGTCTCTCTCTCTCTCTATCTCTCTCTCTTTCTCTCT
>NW_026320368.1:0-3644 GCF_001194135.2 Octopus bimaculoides
ATATATGTATGTATATATATGTATATACATATATGTATGTATATATATATTTATATAAGGGGCATTACAACAGAATAATGCCACACACTGAACTTCCCAAAATAAACACATTTAGTACCGAATGCGAGGAAAACAACCAACAGAAGGAGACCAACTTTCTTTTAAATAACTCAACTATGTATCGACCGATTTCGCGATTACTAGAATGAATCTAGATTTCGCTCATCAGCATAGTATTATTCAAAAAAATATATATAAATAAACAGAATTCTCACCTCACCAAAAACGAACACTCTACGTATCTGACAAAGCAAAGGGAAGGATGTTTATCTGTATATATCTTCATCAAAGTAGCGGGAATACTTCCAGGTTGTTTTTTTGGTACACATGTGGAGACAGGAATAAAAATTCAGCATTGAATATATTCCGTTTATATATTTGATTAATAAATTCCAAAAAGGATAAAAATCTTTTACAAGAATTTTATCAGGAAGCCAGTGTGTAAAAAAATTCATAAGGGAAATTTCTATTCCCAAGAATATAATTATTCGTTTATATTTATATAATGCCATGCACTGGACTTCCCAAAATAAACACATTTAGTACCGAACGTGAGGTAAACAACCAACAGAAGAAGACCAACTTTCTTTTAAATAACCCAACTATGTATCGACTATGGGAAGTCCAGTGTGTGGCATTATTCTGTTGTAATGCCCCTTATAAACGAATAATTATATTCTTGGGAATAGAAATTTCCCTTATGAATTCTTTTACACACTGGCTTCCTGATAAAATTCTTGTGAAAGATTTTTATCCTTTTTGGAATTTATTAATCAAATATGTATGTATATATATATATATATATATATATATATATATATATAAACACATTCTTGGCACCTAATTTAATTAATAATAGTCACTTTGCAACCAGTTAATCATCCGTAATTGATTAATCAAACCAGCAGTCATAAATGCAATATATGTGTGTGCCCACAAATTTATCTGAAGCCCATGACAATGGGAGTTTTTTGCACTTATTTCAGCCTTCAAAGCACGAAGCATGTTAACATCTGTTTGTACATACTGTGTTAACTAAAAATATAGAGATAGAAGGTGCATTCCTGAAGTTTTGTAACTTTTTCATTTCAAAGAAGTACAAAACTCTAATCATCTTCAGTTCACTTATTATTTTACTCCAGCCACTTCATAAAGACCCAAGGAAATCTTCCAAAGCGAAGGTGTCCAGGCCCCTTGTCACAGCCTTCTTCATTTCTCCTTCAGTTTGGGAAACAACCAAAAGTCTAGATTGTTGGGAGGGTGAGAATTTTGATGCTCATTTCTGTCAAGTAGTTGGTTACTAGGATGGCACATTTTCCTGGCTTTGACTGGCAAAATCTATTCTGGAAACTTCTTCAAAACCTCCCCCAAAGTACTCTTTGTTGACTATCTGGCCAGAGGAACCTAGCAGATGTAGATGATACCCTTGCTATCAGTGTATCTTTTCTCAAGACACTGATGAAAAAGAAAAGATCAGAGATTTAGGTCAATATGTTAATTTAGATGTGTTAAGTCTCATTGTTATGCTTATTCAAAAGGGAGAGAAACCAGCAACTCAATTAAAAACAAACAAAACAAAAAAAAGTGCACAAAGGAGTTCTGGTTCTCCAGACAACTGATAAAGCTAAAAAGGGGATCATTATGAGCTTCCCAGTGAACTTGCCTTGCCTGGCAAAAACAGATGTTTGGCTCATACAAGTTAATCCATAAGCAATCTAGAGCACTAAGTTTCTGCAGTTTAATCATAGCATGCTTCCAAACTAGACAAGCAGTGTTTGGTAGACTCTGTTCAAAGTGCTGCTACAGCCATCTTCTTCAATCTGGAATAACAAATTGACCAATTAGCTTATTAAATGTATAGTAATGATATACTAAAATTACAATAATCTAAGTCTGTTAGGACTTGCTCTCCTAAAAACAAAAGACTAAACTTCTGGAATGCACTTCATGTATTTTGTGAAAATAAAAACATTGTTAATACACCAGTAATTTATTAATTTCAGTTATATTTTATTTATTTTTTTAGGAGAATTTGATGACTTGATATCAGCTCTTAGGACTGGAGATGTATTTGGTGAAGACATGGCTAAAATGAAGCGAATCCGGCGACGTGCTACTGCACAAACTGACACTTCCCGGGAACGAATTAGAAATATCCAGTCTTAAATATTTTTTATAAAAGCGGAATTGTTCTTGTCCCCACCTTGAGGCAGCACTGCCAGTTTCTTCATCTTTATTTAATATCTAAGAAAACTAAATGAGTGTTACCTTGTGCAGTCTTTAATTCATTACAAAATTCTCTAATGTGTCACACCTACAATTCCTACATGGACCAAAATCTACAATGAGACTTGCTGAATATTGATTATGAACTGTTACAAATCATTCTGAAATAGCTGGAAACACTTGTAGATCTGTTATGTGTTTGTTTGTTTCTCAAAGTTTATATTGATTTTTGTCCTCTGTGTTTTCTTCCTTATTGTTCCTAATAATATTGGCTTTCCCAAACCTTCAGATTGAGGAACTGAGACCTCTATTTTTATTATTTTGATAGAAATTTAAGAATAATTTGTTGCTTAGACTTATTGGAAATGCCTGCTTTTTATTGGTTTTTCATGTATGGGTGATTTTTGGAAAGAAAATACTAGGAGAATGACTAAAAGTAAAGAATTTGAGAGAAAGAGAAAAGTTGAGAGTATGAATAAAGAAGTATGTATAAAGAGGAAATCATCCAAAAAATTGATTAAATGCAAAATATGTGCAAGAAATTTTTATAGAAGTTTACAGACACTAATTAAATTAGATGAAAAAAGATAGCTGAATTTTAAAAAAAAGGGAAAAATATTAAGTAATATTAGCTACATTAACTTTATAACATACCTTCAATTTCACTTCACTTCTTGTTTTGAAGTAAGATTTACTTGTCTTGTGAAAAATAAATATTTTAAATGACACCAAATAAACGACTGAAGCTCAAATCAATATCAGCTGAAACAAGAGTCAAATTATATGCTTACTTTGATATTCCACATGGTAGTTGGAACTCCATATGAAAGTTTTACCTCTGCATTCATGAACAATTCAGTTTTACCTGTTGTCTGGAGAACCAAAACTCCTTGTTTTGTTAGTTTTTAATTAAGTTGCTGGTTTCTCTCCCTTTTGAATAAGCATAACAATGAGACTTAACACATCTAAACTAACATATTGACCTAAATCTCTGATTTTTTCTTTTTCATCAGTGTCTTGAGAAAAGATACACTGATAAACAATTCATTCAGAATATGAATGAATATGTAGAGTAATTATCTTTTCTGTTTTTAATCCAACACATACACACACACTTTTTTCTGTCATCTTCTCTCTTCTATTTATATTTCCTCTGTAAATAAAGGATATTTAAATGAATGTTGTGAAAGCTTAGAAACAAAATTATTATGTTTTATTCACTTGTGGTTTTTCAACAATTTTTAACTGCAGTTATATATACCATGTGTGTGTGTGTAAAGATTTGATGAAACAAATTGGAGAAATAGAATTCAATGCGTGCGCATGTGTATGTGTGTGTACATATTTTTTCATGTTTT